>NC_092419.1:80264909-80567939 GCF_040894005.1 Engystomops pustulosus | reverse complement strand
TCATCCATGTCAATACTTCTTGCAGCAGCTAAAAGATCTGATAATAATTCCTTTATTTATATAGCGCACACAGATTATGCAGTGCTGCACAGAGTTTGCCGAATTGGTCCTTGTCCCAATGGGGCTCACAATCTAATCAACCTACCAGTATGTTTTGGAGTGTGGGAGGAAACTGGAGGACCCGGAGAGAACATACAAACTCTTTGCAGAAGTTGACCTGGGTGGGACTAGAACCCAGGACTTCAGTGCTGCAAGGCAGTAATGCTACTTACTCAGGCACCGTGCTGCCATAATACTAATGTAGAGTGTGGGGAGAGATGTAGCTTATTTTCAGAGGAGTCCTTATATTTCTAAGCTTGAAAAAAATTGAGCGGGCACTAAAATGCTCGGGTGCTCATTATTCGAGACAAACTTTTCCCGATGCTCGAGTGCTTGTCTCGAAAAATGAACCCCATTGAAGTCAATGGGAGACTCGAGCATTTTTCAAGGGGACCAAGGGTCTGCACAGGGAAGCTTGGCCAAACACCTGGGAACCTCAAAAAAGGATGGAAACACCACGGAAATGGACAGGAAACAGTAGGGGCAGCATGCATGGATGCCTCTGAGGCTGCTTAATCGCACCATTATGCCAAAATTATGGGCAACAGCATGGCGATGACAGAGTGACCAAATTAGGCTAGATAGCATCTAAAACATCCAATAATTGACCCTGACACTATAGAAGACGGCATGCAGAGGCAGCGGCAGCAGCGGCAAGCTAGAGAGTGGCATTCAAACCAATGGGTGGCAGAGATGAACCAAAGGAGGTGAGCAAGAAGCGCAGAAACAATTTCCTATGTGAACAAAAGGTTGACGGTATATTTAGTCGATAACACAGCATGGTGGCGACATAGTGACCAAGTTCCATAACGTATCTGGTGAAACACTCGAAAAATGAGCCTGACACAGCCCGCTTGATAAGGGGACGACATGTGGAGGCAGCCATGGAGACGACTTCCATGATTAAGAGTGACAGTATGGGGCATCCATAATGCTTCTATGATTGAAACTTCAGGTCTCCAGCATGGCAGCGACAGATGCGCCGAGTTCCATTATGTATCTGGTGAAACACCCGAAAATTCTGCCTGACAGCTCGTTTGATAAGGGGATGATGTGCTGTATATCCTCTCGTGCTCCAGCGTCTGGGGTATAGAGAGTGGAAAGTTGCGCATGGAGACATTGGTGGACGCTGTGGAGGATCGTGGAGGCTAAATGGACAGGAAACAGCAGGGGCAGTATGCATGGATGCCTCTGAGGCTGCCTAATCTTGGAATGGAGCTGGCGGTCCGATGCCAGGCGAGCTTTCGCCTGTCCAAGCCCCTGTCTCTCGGCTCCTCCCCAAACAGCACTTCTAAGAACCTTTTGTATGAGATCAAGTGTAGTAGTGTTCTTATAAGTTTGGGTTATGGCGGGTGAGGGGAATGTAAACAGATGCGCAAGAAGCGCTAAAATAATATTGGTAAATGATAAAAGTTTGCCAGTATATTTTGTGGATAACATAGCAGGGTGGCGACAAAGTTAGAAAGTTTGATGTGGAAGCTATGAAAATAACCCAAAATTCTGCCTGACACAGCTCGTTTGCTAAGGAGACGATGTATGGAGGCAGCTCTATGGACGACTTTGGGAGGCAGCTGTGGAGATGATGTGTGGAGGTAGCAATGGAGACAACGTGTGGCTATAAAGACGGCGTGTGGAGGCTGCTATGGAGACAATTAAATTTGGATAGTGCCTGTATGTGGCAGTCCAAAAAAGTTTTCAAACCAAAGGAGCAGGTAGGTGGTCCTCCAGAAAAATTAAATAGATTGAGTGCCTGTATATGGCACTCCCAAAAATTGTTTAAAACAGAGGACCGGTAGGTGGCCCTCCAGAAAAATTAAATACATAGAGTACTATAGCTAGAGCCAGTTGGCCCTGGCAAAAAATAGCCAGTTTCCTCTGCTTTAGTGTACAAAGAGGAGGAGAAGGAGGAAAATGAGGAGGAGAAGTGCATATATTATTCAGGTTGAGCTTCTTTCACCTGGTGGAGAATGGAAATCCTGAGAAATCCAGGCTTTATTCATCTTGATAAGCGTCAGCCTGTCAGCGCTGTCAGTCGACAGGCGTGTACACTGATCGGTGATGAATCCACCAGCTGCACTGAAAACCCAATCAGACAACACGCTAGCGGCAGGCCAGGCAAGAACCTCCAAGGCGTACAGTGCCAGTTCGTGCCACGTGTCCAGCTTTGAAACCCAGTAGTTGTAGGGAGCTGTGTGATCATTTAGGACGTTTCAGCTTGTGCACCAGGGCCTGCTGGTATTCATGCATTCTCACACTCCTTTCCTCTCCAGGGATGAGAGTGGAAAGATTTTGCTTGTACCGTGGGTCCAGGAGAGTGAATACCCAGTAATTGGTGCTGGAATAAATTCTTAGAACGCGAGGGTCACGGGATAGGGAGCCTAGCATGAAATCTGCTATATGGGCCAAAGTCCCAACGTGCAAGAATTCACTCCCCTCACTGGCCTGACTGTCCATTTCCTCCTCCTCCAACTCCTCTTCTTCTGCCCATACACGCTGAACAGTGAAGGACTGAGCAATGCTCCCCTCTTCAGTCTCGCCAACATTCTCCTCCTCTTCTCCTCATCCTCCTCCTCCGATATGCGCTGAGAAACAGACCTGAGGGTGCTTTGGCTATCAACAAGGGAATCTTCTTCCCCCGTCTCTTGTGACGAGCGCAAAGCTTCTGACTTCATGCTGACCAGAGAGTTTTTCAACAGGCCAAGCAGCGGGAGGGTGAGGCTGATGATGGCGGAATCGCCGCTGACCATCTGTGTTGACTCCTCAAAGTTACTCAGCACCTGACAGATATCAGCCATCCTCGTCCACTCCTCATTGTAGACTTGAGGAAGCTGACTGACCTGACTACCAGTTCTGGTGGAAGTTGACATCTTGCAGTCTACAATTGCTCTGCGCTGCTTGTAAACTCTGGATAACATGGTTAATGTTGAATTCCACCTCGTGGGCACGTCGCACAACAGTCGGTGAGCGGGCAGTTGGAGGCGGCGCTGCGCTGCCCTGAGAGTGGCAGCATCTGTGCTGGACTTCCTGAAATGCGCACAGATGTGGCGCACCTTCGTGAGCAAATCAGACAGATTGGGGTATGTCTTGAGGAAACGTTGAACTATGAGATTTAACACATGGGCCAGGCATGGCACATTTATCAGTCTGCCGCCACCAGGTTACGGCCGTTGTCACACACAACCATGCCTGGCTTCAGGTTCAGCGGTGCCAGCCACAGATCAGTCTGCGCTGTGATGCCCTGTAATAGCTCTTGGGCGGTGTGCCTTTTATGTGCCTAGAGCTACCGACTGATGGCGCCATGCCCACGGATGGTAATTCGGAAGAGGAGGTGGAGGAGGGGTGGGAGGAGGAGGAGACATAGTAGGCCTGAGAGACCTGGACCATGGTAGGCCCCGCAATCCTCGGCGTCAGCAGTATATGACCAGCCCCCGGCTCAGACTCGGTCCCAGCCTCTACCAAGTTAACCCAATGTGCCGTCAGCGATATATAGTGGCCCTGCCCGGCCGCACTCATCCAAGTGTCCGTGGTCAGGTGGACCTTGTCAGAAACGGCGTTGGTCAGGGCACGGATGATGTTGTCTGACACGTGTTGGTGCAGGGCGGGGACGGCACATCGGGAAAAGTAGTGGCGGCTGGGGACAGAATACCGAGGGGCGACCGCCTCCATGAGGTTTCGAAAGGCCTCGGTCTCTACCAGCCTATAGGGCAGCATCTCCAGGCTAAGCAGTTTGGAGATGTGGATGTTAAGGCACTGGGCGTGTGGGTGGGTTGCACTGTACTGCCTCTTGCGCTCCAGCGTCTGGGGTATGGAGAGCTGAACGCTGCGCATGGAGACATTGGTGGATGCTGTGGAGGATCATGGAGGCGAAGGTGTGGTTTTCGCACGGGAGGTGTTTGGGCCGGAGTCCTGGGCAGGGGGCTGACTAGCAGAGGCAGCAGGTGACACAGGGGAAGGAGCAGTGATGTGCCCGGCTGGAGGTGAACGGCCTTGGTTCCATTGAGTGGGGTGTTTAGCATTCATATGCCTGTGCATACTGGTGGTGGTTAAGCTGGTAGTGGTGGAACCCCTGCTGAACCTGGTGTGGCACAGGTTGCACACCAGAGTCTGTCGGTCATCCGATGTTTCTTTAAGGAACCTCCAGACTTCCGAAAATCTAGCCCTCGCCACAGGAGCTTCACTAAGTGAAACATTTGGCGCTGCCTCTTCCAACCTGTTCTCGTCGAGAACTCGCCTCCATCTCAGAAGCACTGTGTTCACCCGGCCTATCAACCCAGCTTGGGTCTGTCACCTCATCATCCTCCGATCCCTCAGTCTGCTCCCCCCTCGGTCTTCCTGCCCTGACAATATCATCGTCCGACACCTCTTTACACACTTCTTCCACTACGTCAACAATGTCATCATTACCCACAGACTGCGACCGGTGGAAAACCTGGGCATCAGAAAAGAGCTCAGCAGCAACCGGACAAGTCGTTTGTGACTCTGGGAAGTCAAATGCCAAATTTTCCTGGGGGGGGCCGACTGGGGGGAAGGAGGCTGAGGTGGAGGAGTGCTGATTTCGGTGACATGGGTGGACTGCGTGGAAGACTGACTGGTGGACAAATGGCTAGAAGCATTGTCCGCAATCCACAACATCACTTGTTCACACTGTTCTGGCCTCAACAGTGCTCTACCACGAGTCCCAGTAACTTGAGACATGAACCTAGGGAGTGTAGCTCTGCGGCGTTCCCCTGCTCCCTCATCAGCAGGTGGTGTCTCACCCCGCCCAGGTCCACGGCCTCTGACCCCTGCAGTAGTGGGACGCCCACGGCCACGCCCTCGTCCTCTACCCCTAGCCTTCGGGTTCAACACTTGCAAAATTAAAGTGTAATTTTTGTGTTTTATGTGTTTTTGTTTTTTTAAGAAACAATGCTATTCTATTGCTATGGCTAGTTTCTAACCTACACTGACAGCACACAACAGGATTTTGTGCTGTGCCTGATGACTTTTCGTTTTGAAAAAAAAAGAAAAAGCAGACTGTGCCTAATTCAATCAAACCCCTAATAAATTGTCCCACTTAGGTGTTTGAGATGGATATGTGTGTCACTAAGAGCTATACAGAACGTTCGCAAGACTCCCTGCAAATTTGTCACAATATGGTACTAGCTGCACTACTAGTGCCAGCAAGGCCAGCCACAAGCAAATCAACTAAATATATATATATATAACGCTATTGTAGGCATAAGAAAGCCGGTTGGTTTCTTGTATGCCTAGTTTCTAACCTACACTGACAGCACACAACTGGATTTTAAGTCACTTTAAGCTTTGAAAAAAAAAAAAAAAAAAAAGGCAGACTGTGCCTAATTCAATCAAACCCCTAATAAATTGTCCCACTTAGGTGTTTGAGATGGATATGTGTGCCACTAAGAGCTAAATAGAACGTTCGCAAGTCTCCCTGCAAATTCGTCACAATATGGTACTAGCTGTACTACTAGTGCCAGCAAGGCCAGCCACAAGCAAATCAACAAAATATAATATATATATATATATATATATATATATATATATATATATATATATATATATAATGCTATTGTAGGCCTAAGAAAGCCGGTTGGGTTCTTGTATGCCTAGTTTCTAACCTACACTGACAGCACACAACAACTGGATTTTAAGTCACTTTAAGTTTTGAAAAAAAAAAAGAAAAATCATCAGACTGTGCCTAATTCAATCAAACCCCTAATAAATTGTCCCACTTAGGTGTTTGAGATGGATATGTGTGTCACTAAGAGCTAAATATAACGTTCGCAAGTCTCCCTGCAAATTCCTCACAATATGGTACTAGCTGCACTACTAATGCCAGCAAGCTCAGCCACAAGCAAACCAAAAAAATAAATAAAATATAACGCTATTCTAGTCTTAACAAGGGCTTTTGGGTTCTTGTAGACTCACTCCTGCCTAACAGTAAGATAATATAACACCCTAACGCTATCCCTGCAGCAGTAGCAGCTCTCTCTCTAGCGGCATCCAGACACAGAATGATCCGAGCAGCGCGGGCAGGGGCTAGTCTATTCCAGGGTCACCTGATCTGGTCAGCCAACCACTGCTATCGATGTGTAAGGGTACCATGTCATGCTGGGTGGAGTGCAGAGTCAAAAATCAAAACGGCGGGAGATGCCATTTTCTCAAGCTGACGAAGTATTCGTCCGAGCAATGAGCAGTTACGAGTACGCTAATGCTCGAACGAGCACCAAGCTCGGACAAGTGTGTTCGCTCATTTCTAGAAACAGGGTATTACCTCATATTAATAAACATATTACTTCACATATTACCTCACACATAGGCTATTTTATACTCAAAAATAACCAATCAAAGCTTAGAGCTCATATTAAAGAAAGCTTACCACTGCTTGCATGATAAAATAATGCAAGCACACCACCCTGTAGGCTATTAAATGCTGATGCCAGCACATACTTTAGTAAGGCACGGCGATCTTTAGTTTAGCTAAAAAAAAGATTATCTTACATATGTAAATTAGCTCTCCGGTGCTATCCTTACGTCATCTTCAGACTGTCGATGGCTTCCATTATTCACGCCTCCTTCATTGTACCCGTCCTCCTTCAGGTGCAGAGAGCCGGGACGTTACCAAGCTCTCGGCACTTATTGCGCATGTGCAGATACTAACTCTCGCACAGCCGGCCGGCGATAGGTGCCGAGAGCTTGGTGACGTCATGGCTCTTGGCACCTGAAAGACGGTTACAAAGAAGGAGGCGGGAATAATTAAAGATCGGAAGACATCGGCAGTCTGAAGTCATGTAGGAGTAGCACTGGAGAGATAATTTACATATGAAAGATAATAGTTTTTTTAGCTAAACTAAAGATCGCCATGCCTACCTAAAGTATGTGCCGGCATCAGCATTAAATAGCCTACAGGGTGGTGTGCTCGCATGATTTCATCATGCGAGCAGTGGTAGGCATCCTTTTATAACTGTAGCAAAATAGAAACGGAACTCTGATTGGTTGCTAGAAGCTAAGCTGTGATTGGTTGCTTATTGCCACAGCAGCCAGCAGAGAATGGGTCTCATTTACATACCTGGTCCAGTTGAAAACCCGCGGCGTGTTGTCCGACGCTGATTCGCGTTCTGCCGGGATTCACTAAGGTCCTTGCGCCCTATATCCACCATGTGTCGCTGCTGCGCCGAGGTCCGCCGGAGTTCACCTTCTTCTTCTCGGTGCATGTAAGTGTGTGTCTTGCGACACAATTTCTTTTTTAAATTTGGCAGTTTTTCCGAATCCTGTACATGGTGGTTAATTGACTCAAAACGTAGTTCATGATGTTCCCTGAATCACAGGGTGCAGTTGTGCACAATTGGGTGACATACACACATGCCTACATACACACATACATAGTCCCAGATCTATAGTATTTTATGATATATTCTGTTCATTAGTAATGTGTCTGTAAAGACCTGTATAAAGGATTAATTAACATCGATTGACATTTCTGACTGCATATTTCTAACTTGTTTACCTCTTTAGAAACTTGCTGGCATGGAATATTATGGGAACTCAATTAAGTCTATGGGAGAATGCTTTGTCATTTTTCATGCTGAAATGTATCTACTCCTCCCCACAGTCAAATATCCAAAAAAATGCAATGAGGAAGCACTCCGGTAAGTATAAAGGTGATCTTTATTCACCCATGGCAAAATAATGTGCAACGTTTCAGCTCATCCATAGAGCCATTATCAAGCGTATGCGTATGCTTGATAATGGCGCTATGGATGAGCTGAAACGTTGCACCTTATTTTGTCATGGGTGAATAAAAATCACCTTTATACTTACCGGAGTGATGCCTCATTGCATTTCTTTTTTATATCTGACCTTACAAACCGGTGGATCGGGCTTGTTGGAGGCGTGCACCCACCACTGGAATTGATACATTACACTCACTGTGCTGCTCCACAATCAGACTGTTTGTAACCACAGTCAAAGTTATACAAGGAATGCCTCATTGTCCTGCATTTAGGGGACAGCACTTGGAAGAAGAAACTCAGCCAGAATGCCCAAGTTACTATAAGAAGAAGCGGAGACTGGGATACTCTGCCACAGTACCAGCCCTTGGAGAAAAGAGTGGGATGGTTAGTCCAGGCCTTTCAACCATAAATACTCCTTCTGCCTAGAGAAGATTGGAGAAGATAGCCTTAATTTCCTCAGTAAAGGTCAACCTTTCACTGCAGACCCTGACTCCCAGGGTCTGGAGTCTTTCTCAAGCCCAAATAGCCCTTACACTGCCTGGTTCAGTATACCTTCAATTTTGAATAAAACCCTCAACAGTGTCACCAACTAAGCACCCCTACACTATCACCCCTCCTCCTCCAGGCTTCACGGTGGGCACCAGGCATGTAGAGTCCATTCGATCACCTATTCTGCGTCGCACAAAGACACAGTGGTTGGAACTAAAGATCTCAAATTTGGACTCATCAGACCAAAGCACAGATTTCCACTGGTCTAATGTCCATTCCTTGTGTTCTTTAGCCCAAACAAGACTCTTGTGCTTGTTGCCTGTCCTTAGCAGTGGTTTCCTAGCAGCTATTTTACCATGAAGGCCGCTGCACAAAGTCTCCTCTTACTAGTAGTTGTAGAGAAGTGTCTGCTGATAGAACTCTGTGTGGCATTGACCTGGTATCTAATCTGAGCTGCTGGTAACCTGCGATTTCTGAGGCTAGTGACTCGGATGAACTTATCCTCCGCAGCAGAGGTGACTCTTGGTCTTCTTTTCCTGGGGTGGTCCTCATGTGAGCCAGTTTCTTTGTAGGGCTTGATGGTTTTTACATCTGCACTTGGGGACACTTTCCCAGTTTTCCCAATTTTCAGGCTGACTGAACTTCATTTCTTTAGGTAATGATGGCCACTCGTTTTTCTTTACTAAGCTGCTTTTTTCTAGCCATAATATTCAGTAGGACTATCAGCTGTGTATCCACCTGACTTCTGCACAACACCACTGATAGTCCCAACCCCATTTATAAGGCAACAAATCCCTTATCCCCTGTTATACTCTGTGGAAGCTGTGCCCCTATAAGCAGACCGCCCCTTTAAAAGTCTGATTTTGTTGATTATTCTACCAATAGAATCAATGTGGGAAGGAATTGACAACTATAGAACAACTAAGTTCTATATCTGCCTATAGAATTGGAAGAAAACAAATGTTCTGTAGAAAAGTAATTATATCATGCTGAAAGTGGGCAGAGACTAAAGTTCCCTGTTGGCCTTCACTTTGGCTCTATTCATTATTTTTCTTTTTTTCTTTTTCTTTTTTTTTGCAATGACCTCAGCATTTATGTGTTTGGTTAATGATTGTAAATGATAATGATACAAGAACACAGCAATATGTGGATTAAAACTTCAGTTAATTGCTGTCTAATCACTAAAAAAACATGTGATGGTTGCTGTGGAAACGCGCCGAGTTCAACAAAATTGTTTCAAAAATTCTTGTACTTGCCCAAGTTATATAAATAGCATTAATTTACCTCATTATCCAATTGGATTGGCTTTCGTTCTGTCGGGTCCTAAAGAACACAGTGAACTTTTTATTTCCCTATCCTATTCTAAATAACAAGCAAACTGAATAATCGGTGGAAAACTATTATAAAAACACACATCTCACGTCTGTATATATCACGGGGAAAGAGTTTGTTTTCTCGATTAAGTTACCTGCGCAATACATAAAGGAGCATTCTCATTTCTAGGAAAGTACGGTCTGTACATTTAAATGAATTAAAGGAAATCTAACATAAAAGCTGTGATAATAGTCTGTAATCCTGCTGTAATCTAACATTGTGGGAGGGTGGAAGTGCTCCTGAACAGTGTAACAGCCTGTGAAGCTGCAGCGAGGAGGGGCTCGGGCAACTCCCCCATAGCAATTCTGTCTCATTAGCATTATGTTGAAAAGTTGATTTTAGAAGGAAGGAAGTGATAGATAGCAATTATAAGGAGATTACCACAATCACATTGTTTGGATCTATAAAGTAAGTGTCTCTGGTTTATCCATAATTGATTTTGAGAGTAGATTTTCTTTAAAGGGGTGTTCCAGGATTATTTTTTATTGATCACCTATCTTTATAATAGGATCTGAAAAGTCTGCACCCCTAGCACTGTACTCTTCTACATATTCACTTTAATAGGACTAAGCTGAAAATTACCCATATGACTAGTAGATGTCATTTGAGGACACAGACCTGTAAGGACAGCTCGTCAACAGGGATGCCAGGTGTCAGACCCCATCGATCAGAGATGGTTAACATAAAGATGGACAATATGCCACTACTTTGTGGCATGATGACAATATGAAGTGACTTTATAGAGATGCATCACTAAATCAAGCATGATAACTCAGGGGCACTTACTCATCCAGGTCCAGGCACCAAGACTGTGGTAATCTTCTTAAAGGTGTTATTCATGGAATCCTGCCTTTATGCTAATGAACCTGAACCCCTCTGTGACTGTTACAATGTCTCATCCTTTCCCTACTCCTTTTGCACTCAAGTTGAGGTGTTCAATGTACAAGTGCTGAAGGAACAGGGGAATGTGAGACAGTGTAACAGTCTGTAAAGCCAGATTACAGAGGGGTCAGGATAGGCCCTCAGGCTTATTAGCATAATTTTAAAAGTTAATTTTACAAGAAAGGGGATAATGGGTACTAAATGTAAGAAAATTACCATTGCAATCATGGTGCCTGGATCTGTGAGTAAGTGTCCCTGGTTTATTATGTTGGATTTTGATAGTAGATTTCCTTTAAGGAATCAGTATAAACAGATTTTTTCAGCACATGTTTTATGCTCTTAAAGCCTCCAAATGCTTATACTCTACTTAGCAGCATTCAGGGATGGAAGGGGCCTACCTTCTGCCAGCCCGCATACTGCTGGTCCATGACAAGGACAAAAATCAATTGTATGCGTGTAAAACGTGCATGCAATTGATTACCACAGTGTGACTGGACATGACAGATCCATGCACTCTGCACACTATATGATGTCACCAGGCAGCACCCCCCTCACCACTTTTCACTAACTGCAGTGTGCAGAAGAGGAAGATGCAGAGGCGAAGACTGCTGCTGGACATTTTATTAGTGAGGGGAGGCTGCAGATGGACATTTTATTAGTGCGGGGAGGTTGGAGATGGACATTTTATTAGTGAGGGGATGCTGCTGCTGGATATTTCATTAAAAAGGGGAGACTGTTGGACATTTCATTAGTGAGATGAGTCTGCTACTGAGCATCTAATTAATGAAGGGAGGCTGCTGCCTACCAATGCCTCAGTTAAAGGGGTATTCCCACAAAGACAAGTTTCTTAATTGTACTCATGATAACAAAATAACACATTCTCTAATTCAAAGTTATTAACAAAAATACAGCATTTCACAGATATAAGTCCAACCTGTCTCTATCAGTCCTGCTGTATACAATTTTAGTGGCCCCTAGACACAACCCTGTAACTTCTAACATAGCCCCACCCCCTGCAGTCCAGGACCGAGCTTACAGACACTCATCACTTCCTGCAGCAAACAACACATTGTGAGAACAGTGAAGCTTCAAGCTACATGCTGATAAGTTATCCAGGATAAGGGGGAGGCAGGCACATATCTGTGAGAACAGATATGTAGCAGAGCTGGCAGTGTGTAATAGGCATCCCATCATCTCATCTCTGATCTGTCTCATCTCTCCTTCTATGTGTCAGATACTAGTACAATGTTCAAAACGTAAATAAAAGTGTATATAAAGCTGTGCCCTGATAATCTTTGTTCATTGTCAGCTCACAGAACTAGAT
The DNA here is from genome assembly GCF_040894005.1 of Engystomops pustulosus. NCBI lineage: Eukaryota > Metazoa > Chordata > Amphibia > Anura > Leptodactylidae > Engystomops > Engystomops pustulosus. The sequence goes on along the minus strand of NC_092419.1, from coordinate 80,556,038 downwards.
GGATCATAATGGGGAAGATTTACTTACCCGGTCCATTCGCGATCCAGCGGCGCGTTCTCTGTGCTGGATTCGGTAAGCGCGTCCCGAGCGACACATTTTCCGTTCTTGAATGCGGCGGTTTTTCCGAATCCGTCGGGTTTTCGTTCGGCCACGCCCCCCGATTTCCGTTGCGCGCATACCGGCGCCGATGCGCCACAATCTGATCGCGTGCGCCAAAATCCCGGGGCAATTCAGGTACAATCGGCGCAAATCGGAAATATTCGGGTAACACGTCGGGAAAACGCGAATCGGGCCCTTAGTAAATGACCCCCAATGAGTCCCGAACTAAGAGCATCGGAACGCGCTGGAGTTCACCGAGCCAGGCTGAGTGAAGGTAAGTGCAAGCTCCGCGACAGATTTTTTTTTTAAATGCAGCGTTTTTTCTGAATCCGTTGGGTTTTCGTTCAGCCACGCCCCCGATTTCCATCGCGTGCATGCCAGCGCCGATGCGCCACAATCCCATTCCCGATGATTGCAACTTCAGGTCTCCAGCATGGCGGCGACAGATGGGCCGAGTTCCACTATGTATCTGGTGAAACACCTGAAAATTCTGCCTGACACAGCTTGTTTGATAAGGGGATGATGTGCTGCATATCCTCTCATGCTCCAGCATCTGGGGTATAGCGAGTTGAAAGTTGCGCATGGAGACATTGGTGGACGCTGTGGAGAATCGTGGAGGCAAAATGGACAGAAAACAGCAGGGGCAGCCTAATCTTGGGATGGAGCTGGCGGTCCACTGCCAGGCGACCTTTCGCCTGTCCAAGCCCCTGTCTCTTGGCTCCTCCCCACCCAAAATGGGCCTGGGGGCCAGAAGCGTTGACTTTGAAAAAATTATAATTTTCGAAGCAGGCCGGGTCGTGTGAATATTTCACGTAGGAATAATGGAATAGCATAGTGGTTCTATTTTTAATTGTTTTTTCGGAAATGGTTCCATGATTAAGAGCGACAGTATGGGGCATCCATATTGCGCTGCTATGATTGCAACTTCAGGTCTCCAGCATGGCGGCGACAGATGGGCCGAGTTCCACTATGTATCTGGTGAAACACCTGAAAATTCTGCCTGACACAGCTCGTTTGATAAGGGGACGATGTATGGAGGCAGTGAAGTAGTAGTAGATTAAAGGTGCTGCAGTTAAAACTACGTTAGTTGGATCTTGGGATGGAGCTGGCGCTCCGCTGCCAGGCGAGCTTTTGCCTATCCAAGCCCCTGTCTCTTGGATACTCCCCAAACAGCAATTCTAAGAACCTTTTGTATAAGATCAAGTGTAGTAGTGTTCTTATAAGTTTGGGTTATGGCGGGTGAGGGGAATGTAAACAGATGTGCAAGAAGCGCTGAAATAATATCGGTAAATGGTAAAAGTTTGCCAGTATATTTTGTGGATTACACAGCAGGGTGGCGACAGTGTTAACAAGTTTGATGTGGAAGCCATGAAAACAACCCAAAAGTCTGCTTGACACAGCTCATTTGATAAGGGGACCATGTATGGAGGCAGCTATATGGACGGCTTTTGGAGGCAGCTATGGCGATGACGTGTGGAGGTAGCAATGGAGACAACATGTGGAGGCAGCTAAAAAGACGACGTGTGGAGGCTGCTATGGAGACAATTTAATTTGGATAGTGCCTGTATGTGGCAGTCCAAAAAAGTTTTCAAACCAGAGGAGCAGGTAGATGGTCCTCCAGAAAAATTAAATAAATTGAGTGCCTGTATGTGGCAGTCCATAAAAAGTTTTTAAACCAAAGGAGCAGGTAGGTGGTCCTAGTAGGCCTTTGAGACCTGGATGTCGGGAAAACGCGAATCGGGCTCTTAGTAAATGACCCCCAATGTGTCTGCTTAGAGAGTACCTGCCTACAGTATTTTGCACTGACCATCGCTGAGTGATAGGAACTAAAACAATAATAAAACTGAGTAAAATTGTAAAGTAAGGGGTTAAATGGTTTTTATTGTGTAAGCATCACTAGGGGATTGAGATTTGAGAATTTTCTTTTGTGGGAAAAGCCCTTTAATGTAATTCTATTGGTATCTATGTTTACTAGTCTAAATTTACCAGTAGCTGTTGCACTTCCCACCCTAGACTTACACACAAGTCAATATTTTTTCTCAGTTTTTTTGCGGTAAAATAAGTTGCCTTTTCTTATATTTGGGTAGGCTTATACTCAAGTATATACAGTATAATGCACAATTTTGATTTACTAACAATGGGCAAAGTGTAACTCTTATAACAAATATAGGATATAAATTTCTCCTGACAGAGTAATATCAATTCTGATTATTTTTAAATAAACTTTCGAACCATTTTACTCATCTCTGGATGTGTTAATATGAAAGAAAACTATTTGTAATGAAAATAGTACATTCACTTGGTACAAGGATTTGAGCAATTTATTTTAGTCAAAAATGTTACTCCTGTCCAAAATGGGGAATCGAGGGGAATATAAACAAATGAACACTAAGATCTAGCAAGAATAAGTGTGAAGTGTAGAATCTAGATGTAATATGACCGTGCTCATTTGTTTGTTATGATTGTATGGTGGCCCATTGGGTCATGACTCGGTATGTCCTTACCTTTGTTATATTGTGAAAAATTCAATAAAAATTTATAAAAAAAAAAAATGTTACCCCTATAATGGTGATATACATCTATACAGCTATGCTAGCTATATCACACAGCAACTCAACATCCAGTTATATCCCATAGCAACGTAACAGTTATGAGTGGGGTAACCAATTAGCAAGTGTTCAATTCTCATGCAGCACCCCCATATGGTAAATTACTGTATCACACACTTTTTTATAAAAGTCAATAGGTTGTGTATGTAACACAGGGACTTGTAGGATCCTCCAGAGTGACAGATGCTCATTGGCTAATTGATAAAGTTAACTAAACTTTCAACAAAATTCAATAGTGCAGATAATAATAGTAAACTTTGCAATATACATAATTTAATTAATATGTTCCGGTTTTTGTATCATCTTTATGTCCTCTATCCTCTAACAGCAAAGAAATAAAGCAACCTGTTTAACTGTCTAATGACTTAACTCTTTACAGACTGTCCTTTGGAAGTCTAATTTAATGAGAAAGCTAAATAATCAATGATCTCTAGGTATAGAGATAGTTAATCATTAGCCTCCTTATCTGCCTGAAGCGTGATTTAACATCTCATTAAGACAGATACTAAATGCCATAATCATTACAGAGTTAAAGGGGTTTTCTGCCTAATAAAATGAGTGTGAATAGAGAAAAAGGTATGGGTTAGGATTGATTGAAGCTCTACTTCCAGAGATAGATGTTAGAGTTTTTATTAATAGTTAATATTTTTTGATAAATATAAAAAATATATTAAAAATATTAGAATATTTTGACTATTAATAAAACATCTATCTCTGAAAGTAGTGCGTCAATCAATTCTACCCCATACCTTTTTGCAAAATTATGGCAAAAAAGATAGTTTACGCAGCTCACCAAATGTAGACAGCAGCATGAAGTAGAGAAATGAGAGACCACGCATGGAGCAGAAAACACTAAGTTGCTTCAGGTGAGAAATCCAAGGTTCCAAAAAAGAAAAAGGGTTGCCCCAGCAGGTAAGTATAAAAGCATTGACGTTTATTCCATAATGAGGTATGAAAACATGAAAAAAGTGTACACAAGTGAGAAAAAGTTGACGTGTTCCGGACGAAATAACGTCCTTAGTCGACTAAGGACAGTATTCCGTCCGAAAACTTTTTCTGGACTACCATCCAGCTTCAGGGTTTGACGCTGCAACTCCCCCTCAACCTGACTATCACCCCACCATTTCCCTACTGTGCACATACCTCTAGACGTCTGGCTCCAAAACAAATCCCTTAATATTTTTTTCTCTAACCCTAGTAAAAATGAATAGTTGTTCAAATAAACCATTGACAGATTTAGTCTTCCTTTACCCATGATTCCATGATGAAAGTCATAATAAACTAACTTCATTAGATCTACTTGAAAGGGACACCAAGATTTTCTCACAAAACTAACAGTCCCTTGTGTCGGGTCTGAAATATTCCCTTTTAATTTTAAAACTTGTCTGTTTTATAAAAAAAAAAAAAAAATACCCTCCAAAATATAAGGCAAATTAACTGAGAAGAGTTTTTTTTCCCCTGTAAAAAGGGAGAGAATCACTTTAGATTCCCCTATCTTGGGCCTAGAGTAATTATGTTGACTTATTTAAGAAATAATTGTATCTTTCAAATGGCATCAGTCTTGTGGTCCTATAGACCCAGAGATAGCTAACAGAACCACAACCCTGAAGCATTTAAAAAGATCAGGATCATCTTTTATAGGTAAATAGGTGAGTTTCAACATAAAAGTGGGAATGCTGAAAATAATAGATCACACCCTACCTGGTAGTTTAGACATATAAAGTAGATGACAGGGTACCTTTAAGTGTGAATAAGATCACATGCTCGAGCCTGGGTGAAATATACCTTTAAGATGCATGATACAGTTTTAAATTAACGTAATACTTACCAGGCCTCATGAAGATTATTATTCTGCAGCTTTGGATTTATTTTCACCTTTATTCCCAGGGGTGAGCACAGTCTTTTCGGGAGCTTCAATGTAATTTTTCATGTTATAATCTCACAAAGAAAATTACTTTGCAAAAGTCACTAGTGATCTATGAGGTAGAAGTTCAGTTCCATCTCAGATTCAAAGACAGTTGGTGAAGGTGTTTGATAGGGGTCAGAAGATCTGGGACTCAAAAGTTCAGGAAAGGCTGCGGAGACGGGCTATAAAGTGATGCCACACTACATTGTGGCACACAATGTTAAATGGAAATCTGTCGAAGGGCATGATGAAATGCAGGATGATGTTAATAGTTAAGGACTATTAGAGGATGCTATACTGTACGAGGCCATGACTATACACATTTTAAATCAGTGCAAAAATCTTATCTTCTCTATATATCTCCACAATGTGGCCTGACATGATGCCCATTATAGTGGTGCACCTACTTTTACATCTTGACTTTTTGATATTCAATATTAACTGTGTTTGACCTAAAATATCATTAACCATATCATAGTTTTATTAGGATTCAGAATTTTTATTTGCAAAGATATACTGTACAGGCAGTCCCGGGGTTACGTGCAAGATAGGGTCTGTAGGTTTGTTGTTAAGTTGAATTTGTATGTAAGTCGGAACTGTATATTTTATCATTGTGACCCCAGACAATTGGATTTAAAAAATGTTGGATTGTCATAAGAACCAGGATTAACAATAAATCTTAATTGCAGACACCTTTGATAACTGTTTCAGCTGTTTATTGTAGGCTAAGACTAAAGTTGAGTAAATTACCAATATCCAGAGGTCCGTTTGTAACTATGGGTCATCTTTAAGTCGGGTGTTCTTAAGTAGGGGACCACCTGTATATTTTTTAGACCCAGTTAGATTATTACAGAGCCTTAATTTGCTGTAAGTACTTTATTTTTTTCATAGCCCTTTGTTTTTGTATAGACTATCCAGAAAACTAGTAGACAACCAAGAAACTTAAGAGACTCACCTCCAAAAAAGAAAATATATGTGGGTCAATCACGTATCAATTAAAAGTACTTGCATTCTTGAGTTGTTGAGTTGTCTTGTCTCAGTTATATACTAAAATTACATTTGTGAAGCCTAACTCTTTTAGGCTTAGTTCACACTAACTTTTAACACTTCTGTCTGCAGCTCTGCTGCCTCTCGGGTACATTTACACGTTGTAATGTTTCTGTAGATTTTCTGCATTGGAATCACATGCTGCATGTTAATGTATAGTAGAACCTGCTGAAAAAATAAACCTAAGGTTAGCAGTAGTCACCAATAATACAACTTATACAGGATAGGGGATGCATTGCAGATCTGTCTATTGTGACATTAACTAATCATAAAATAGGAGTCACTTGCCCCCATGTCCAAATGATGGAATGATCATACAGGTGTTTCTGTTATTTCACAGAAATAGATAGCATCCAACCCCTTAAACATATCCCAAAGTATTATATATGAATCAATAGATTGATCAGGTGCTATGTGGTTTGGTCATACATGATCTAGGTCATCCATGAATTGAGGCTATGATGCAAATGCTCTTTGTGATTATTCATCAATCTGGTTGGTATATTGGTCCGAGGTACAGATGGGCGAATATTTCAAAAATTTGATTTGCTGAGTTTGCAGAATTTTCAATTATTCATAGGGGCGTGGTTTGGTCTTCAAGCAATGCTGTGTTTTAGCATAACAATCACATGTGGACTGAGCTGAGGATCAAGATCCCTCTATAACATCAAAGAATGCACTATGTTGATTTGACATGGATTTCTTGATATCTACTTTAGCAACGAAAAATAATTGAAATTTGGGGAATACAGAACCCCAAAAACTGACACCCTGGAGTTTGAGAAAAAATCACTCCACCAACTATGTGGATTTGACACGGATTTCTTGATATCTACTTTAGCAACTAAAAGGAATTGAAATTAGGGGAATACAGAACCCCAAAAACTGACACCCTGGACATTGAGCAAAAATCATTTCAGCAACGATGTTGATTTGGCATAGATTTCTTGATATCAAATTTAACAACAAAAAAGAATTGAAATTTTGGGTATACAGACTTTGAGCAAAAATCACTCCATCAGCTACTGAGTACAAGCAGCTAGACGCTACAGACAGGACATGCAGCGTGAAATGACGGGATTGCAAATGGACGTCTGTTTTTATAGGGCTGTGATATCACATAAGCCTGTCGTCGCAGATTGGCTTACAGGTCTGCACATGTGATCGAGGGTGTTCCTTTCTTCTTCCCAGAGTTCTCTGCCCCATGTAACACGTTGTGCTTGCGGCCATTTTGCTAATAAAGGGGGAAAAAATTGTTCCCATGAATCACCGTAAACTTCAGATTTGTGCAGAACCCGAAGTTTTCCTGACATTCTAAACGAATTCCACTTCGTTAGAAGCGATTCACCCATCTCTAGTCCTAGGCTTTACTGGTTATTTTTTTAATGTATAAAATTAGCATGGCACTGTTAGAAAAGGGAGGTATATAATTCAATAAAATATCAAAAATAGGAAACACATCAAATTCATAAATAACCTTACATGTATATTAATCAATTCAAATCAATTATTTCTACAACAAATAGATATCACTGTGTAACAGTCTCATCTTCCATACGAGTAAAAGGTAAAAAATAAAACAGTATGCAGCAAGTGTCCTTGCGCTAAAAACAGGGAGGGTGATGGTGTAAATAATACTTTGGTATATAATGGGGCAGATTTATCAAGCTGTCTGAAAGTCAGAATATTTCTAGTTGCCCATGGCAACCAATCACAGTTCAGCTTTCATTTTACCAGTGCTCATGAATATTTTAAAGGGGAGCTGTGATTGGTTGCCATGGGCAACTAGAAATATTCTGACTTTCAGACAGCTTGATAAATCTGCCCCAATGTATTTCTTATTCACTTAGATAAGTGTTCTACTTATAGTGTTCCCACAGTAGTTGTTTCAATTGTATCAGATAGCACTGATAGGTAGTGATGAGCAGGCCCATCAGTATTAATCGGGTCAACAAACCAGGACTCGGATGCAAACACACCAGATATCGGGTGTCAACACTTTAAATGATCCACTCACCTACTAGCTGGCACCGATCACGGGTGTTATTGTGCTATCCTTTACACGCCACTGCAATTATGGCAGCGGTCTTGTCGCTCCCCTGATCACAGGGAACGACAATCCTTCGCTGCATGTGCTCTAAAACCTGGGTGCTCTAAGCACGAGTGTTATTTTAAGGCAAATATAAAATGGCAATTAGAAAGGACAAGAGAAAGGTAAGTTTGCAAAGAAAAACAAATCCTCTCCATTATCAATCAATTTTTCTAACTTAACACTTTTTTATTATTGTACTAAAACGATTTGTTTTTCTGCTCACTTACCTTCCATTTATCCCTCAGTGTGCACCATCCACATGAGCTCTTCTATCCTTTCTTCACCACTCTACTCCTCTCACACACTCTATGCTTTATCTAACCACTCTATTCCATCTTGTTCTGCTGTAAAGTTAGGAAAACCCTTAACCATTAACTCCTTTCTCTGTATAATCTCCCTTTCTAGCAGCAGGTGATATCTCTTCTAACCCTGGTCCTACTTCTTTCAGGTCCAAACATTCCACTACTCATAGAAAGCCTGCAAGCCTCATCAATATTCAGTACATCCCCTCATCTATCTCACCTCTTCCTACAGCTCCTTTCAAATGTGCCCTCTGGAATGTCCGCTCTGTGTGCAATAAACTTGCTTTAGTGGCTTGCAATTCTCTCACTCATCAAGACCTGACAATAGGTAGGGTGGTGGGGTTGGCATACTCATCTCAACAGGGTGCATCTTCCAGGTTATTCCTCCTGTACAGTCTCTAATCTTCCCATCTTTTGAGGTCCACATCCTTAGGACCGCTCTCCCTTCATGTGGCTGTAATATATCATCCTCCTCGCTCACCCTACAATTTACTCAACCATTTTGCTTCTTGGCTTCCTTATTTTCTATCCTGTGATATTCCAACACTCATCATGAGAGATCTCTGATTCTCCTACTCCAGGAGGAAAATATCCGAGATCTGGTCTTTGCTCAACTCTCTTCAGTCTCTGACTTCACCAATACTGCATTTCCACTTTCAGACCTTAGCCTTCTCTCTTTTACTGTTAACAGTTTCCCTCCTTTACAGAACCTGCCCACCTATCACACTTACCGGAACCCAAGTCCCCCTGATATGCATCGTCTCACAGAAACTTTGTTGTCATCAATGTCCCCCAACTTATCCCTCTCTCCTGTTCTAACCTTGATATTAACCATTATAATCACAACCTCAAAAATGCCCTGGATAAGGTGGCGCCTCCCTCAGACTGAACATTTCAACACAGACATCATCAACCTTGGCACGCACCACAAACCCATTTCCTTTGTGCACATCTACAGACTTTCTCCACTTCAAATTTATGCTTTGAACCTATAACACCGCCCTCCATCTCACCAAATAGGTCTACTTCACCAACCTAATATCCTCTCTTTCTAACATTTCAAAGAGGCTCTCCAATACTCTTCATTCCTTACTAAAACCAAAGGTTCAGCCACTTGTTACAAACCTTAAGGCTATATTCACACAAACGTATGGGGGGCGTATATACGGCCGCCGTATATACGGCCGATATACGTCCCCCATACACTTCTATGGGCGCACGGCACCCTACGGGAGCGGTACGGTGCCGCACACGTGCGGCACCGTACCGTTCCGTACCCGGGAAAAAGATAGGACCTGTCCTATCTTTTCCCGTAATACGGCGCCGTGCGCCATAGGTTGCTATGGAGAGGGTCGGGGGTGAGCTGCGCTCACCTCCTCCTCCTCTCCCCGTACACTGCCGTTGCCCGCTACGGTACGGTACGGGCGGGCAACGGCAGTGTGAATATAGCCTAAGGCTGAGGATCTGGCCACTTACTTTAAAGATAAAATTGACTGCATTCACCAGGAAATAATATCCATTTCACTAACTCTAGTAATCCCCTTCTGTCCACTACTTCACCCTGTTCACTCTCTTCCTTTGAGCCAGTCACAGTCACAGTCTACTCTTCTCACCCCATGACCTGCATCAGTGACCCCATCCCCTCACATCTTGTACAGTCTCTTTCCCCAGTGGTCACTCCTTACCTCACTAAAATCTTCAACCTCTCTGTCTTTTCTGGTATCTATCCCTCTTCCTTCAACAATGCTGTTGTCACCCCAATATTAAAGAACCCTCCCTGGGCCCATCCAGTGCTGCTTATTACAAACCAGTCTTCCTCTTTTCATTGACAGACTTCTGGAATGCCTGGTCTATTCTCTATTAATCTGTCATCTCTCAGGTAACTCCCTCCTGAAACTGTTCTTTTTAAAGCCTCCAACGATCTCCTCACCACTATACCCAAAGGTGACTATTCTCTCCTTGTCCTTCTGGATCTTCTAGCAGCATTTGCTACTCTGAACCACCAGCTCCTCCTCAGGATGCTTCGCTCCATTGGCCTGAAGAACACTACAATCTTTTGATTTTCTTCCTATCTCTCTGACCGCACCTTCAATGCCTCCTTCTCTGAATCTCTCTCTTTTCCTATTCCTCTCACTGTTGGGGCTCCTCAGGGCTATCTCTTTTCCCTCTACACTACCCCCATTGGACAAATGATTAGCAGATTTGGGTTTTAGTATCATCTTTATTCTGATGATACCCAGCTATATACTTCTGCATGTAATATCACCCCTCCTAATTCTAGAACACCAGTGACTGTCTCTCTGATGTCTCTAACATCATGTCCTCTCTCTTCTTGAAATGTAATCTTTCCGAAACTGAACTTCTTGTCTTTCTACCGTCTAGTAACTGACCTAACACTGATCTATCCATTTCCTTCTGTGGTGTCACCATAACCCCAAGGCAGCCCGCTGTTTTGGGGTTTTGCTCTGTATATTCAATATGTTGCCGGATACATCTTAAAAACATTTATAGAATTCAACAATTATTTGCAATCCTTTAAACACTAATTGTCTTATTTACTCTTGTCTAGACTTCTGTAACTCCCTACTAAACAGTCTTCCACTTACTAAATTCTCTCCTCTACAGTCTACAGGCTGGTCTTTCAGGCTATCGCTACACAAGTGTCTCCAATCTATGCCCTTCTCCTTCCTAATATGGTTTAAATTAATCACCCTCATTCACAAAGATTAGCACGATGCTGCACCTCTTTACCTCTCCTTTTTCATCTCAGACTATCACCCAATCCATACTCTTTGGCCCTCCAGTGATCTTAGATTATTATCTTCCTTAATTTGCAACTCCCACTCCATGGGAGCTCCAGTCCACGTCTCCAGGACTTCTCCCGAGCTGTACAAATTCTGCACCAATTCTCTGGAATACCCTACCTATGTCTGTCAGATGAATACCCAACCTCCAAAACTTCACAGGGCAGGCGTATCACATTCCCTAACTGCATGCATCTTTAACTCTGTATTTCTGCATACTCTCCCCTTATGTTATCCAGAGAATGCCACGTATCCAGCTTCAGGATTCTCTGCAGTCTAATTAACCGCAGACTTATTTATTCAAAAATTTTATTACTTTATAAAAAATGGCTGGACCATGATACAAACTCGTATACCTCTTATGTCATCCCCTTCATCCTCATACTCTGTAAGCTCTCGCAAGCAAGGCCCTCAACTCCTATTGTTCCGTATGACTATGTTAACACTCTGTAATGTCTTATTTTATTTGTATATGTTCCCCATAATCTGTAAAGCGCTACAGAATTTGATGGCGCTATATAAATGAAGATTATTATTATTGTCAGAATTGGGGCTTGCTTTGGACCGTTCTGACTGAAGTCTGGGTTTGTGTTCTGCTCATCAGTAGCTATAGGCACTCATGATTTGAATCAGATAGCACTGATGTGTAGTGCCATGAGAACAATATACCGTATATACTCGTGTATAAGCCGAGTTTTTCAGCACAAAAAATGTGCTGAAAAACGTCCCCTCGGCTTATACACGAGTCTATGCCCCTGCCCCTAGTAGTATACAGCCTGCCTCCACGGCCCTTAAAAAAATAAAATTAAATACTCACCCTCCGATGTCAGCACGGCTCCCCGATGTTGGCGCGACTTACCGATGTCCCCGATGTCAGCGCGTCCCGTCTTCTTTCTTCTCCGCGGCTCCTCTTCTCTCTTCTTTCTTCTATCATCGACGCGGCCATGTTTTCTTTCGTCAGCAGTGGCCGTGTCATAGTATGCGCCTGCTAGAAGAAAACATGGCCGCGGGAAGAGTGAAGAGGAGCCGCGGAGAAGAAAGAAGACGGGACGCACTGACATCGGGGACATCGGTAAGACGCGCCGACATCGGGGAGCTGCGCTGACATCGAAGGGTGAGTATTTAAGTTTATTTTTTTAAGGGCCGTGGAGGCAGGCTGTATACTACTAGGGGCAGGCTGTATACTACTGGGGACAGGCTGTATACTACTAGGGACAGGCTGTATACTACTAAGGGCAGGCTGTATACTACTAGGGGCTGCTGTATACTACATGGGGGCTGCTGTATACTACTAGGGGCTGCTGTATACTACTGGGGGCTGCTGTATACTTCTAGGGGCTGCTGTATACTACTAGGGGCTGCTGTATACTACTAGGGGCTTGCTGTATACTACAGGGGGGGCTGCTGTATACTACTAGGGGCTGCTGTATACTACTAGGGGCTTGCTGTATACTACTAGGGGCTTGCTGTATACTACATGGGGGCTGCTATATACTACTAGGGGCTTGCTGTATACTACAGGGGGGCTGCTGTATACTACAGGGGGGCTGCTGTATACTACTGGGGGCTGCTGTATTCTTCTGGGGGCTGGCAGGCTGTATACTACTGGGGGCTGGCAGGCTGTATACTACTATACTATATATCGAGTATATACGGTAGTTCTCATCGGAAACGTGCACTTTTCTCCCTCTGTCAGAGGAATACCCTGGCGTCCCTTATAGAGTTTTTGCATGTGTATGATGTCATCTGTCAGGGCTATGAAAATAGATATTTAGATACATAGATATCCAAAGCTGATACTTGTTTAGATTAAATAGCAAAACTAACAGTACAAAACTTATTGTATAATGAAATATCAAATTGACCAAGAATGAACAGACACAATTAATAAATGATATACTGTAACAAATATGTTAGTAAAGGTCCAAAAAACAGGCGACACGATGCTACAAAACCAAGATATTTGCCGGTGCCCAGCTTGACTATTTTGAGAGTCTGGAACATTATCCCCTACCGATATTTATAAAAAAGCAAAAATCTTTAATGGTTATCTCTGTATTTGGATTACTTGTCCTGTCTAGTCTACTCTAGGATGTTTTTTCGGGTTGGGTTTTAGGTGTTTAAGTCTAGAGCATCATGGCTTATATAAGCTACTTAAGAACACTAACCCCTACTTAAGAACACTCGACTTATAGACCACCCCTTAGTCCTCGGCTACAATAAACAGCTGTAACGGTTATCACAGGTGTCTACAATGAAACTTTATTGTTAATCCTGGTTTTTATGACAACCCAACATTTTTAAAATCCAATTGTCCCAGAGACCAAAAAAAATTTGGCTGGGGTTACAATTATAAAATATACAGTTCTGACTTACATACAAATTCAACTTAAGAGCAAACCTACAGACCCCATCTTGTAAGTAACCCAGGGACTGCCTGTATGTAAACTCATTGACAAAGTCTATCATTATACGAGGCAGATATCCATCTTATGGCACCCATTTGTGTTTGTGACCACCACATGTCTTATGTCTGTTTAAAGGTCAGAAGACCACATATTTTTACATATTGGGGCTCATTTACTAAGGGTTCCGTTTTGCGACGAATTGCCCCGGGATTTTGGCGCACACAATCGGATTTTGGCGCAACAGAAATCAGGGGCGGGCCGTTGGACAACGCGCGGGATTTAACATTTAGAATTGTGTTGCAAGACACGCACTTACAAGCCTAGGAAGAAGCAGATGAACTCTGGCGGACCTCGGCGCAGAAGCGATCTTAGTGATTCATGGCAGACCCGAATCTTCGTCGACCAACGCAACGCGGGATTGCGACAGGACCTGGTAAGTAAATCTGCCCCGGTATGTTAATAAAGATTGTATTGCTTTTGTGAACATTTTGGCTGTGTGTTACTTTTTCGTTGATGCTTCGTGTAGTTATTAATGACTTAGTTGTGTAGCATTTGAATTTATATATTTTGTTGGCCTTCATTTTGTATGGCTAATTAGTATGATGCAAATATGCCTTGTATGCCCTATATCAGTGATGGCAAACCTTTTATGGAGTGCCTAAAATGCAACTCAAAACCCAATTATTTATCGGAAAGTGCCAACACAGCAATTTAAAGGGGTTTTCCCATGAACGCAAATTAGGCCTTGTCCACGGTCACGCATGACCGTTCTGCTCGATTAAGCTCTGAAAAAATGAAACTGACGGACAGACCCCTCGTTCTCATGATTTGTGGGGGTCTCGGCACTGAGACCCCACTGATCACCAAGTTAGGCCCTATCCCTTGGACGGGGCCTTACTTGCGTTCATGGGAAAACCCCTTTAACAGGTGACTTATTCCTCCCGTCTTCAATAATTTTCAATCATATTGGCCTCCTAAAGAGACCAACAAAATTGAAAGAAGAAAATTTGGACTAGCTTTGTAACTTTTCTCCAGTGTCCCTCTGTACAGAGAGAATCATGGGGCCAGCAGAAGGACCTCCAAAGATAGTTTGCCCTGTCCACACATTCTGACTCTTCCTGCAGTCCCAAGCAGCCAAGGAAGTGTCATTTTAAAAATAACACTAAAAGCAGCATATTTCATGTTGCTTGAAAATGCAGTAAGATTCTTTGAGTCCTGTCTGGTAAACTCTGTGCTGGGGTAATGGCCTGGGTGCCCACAGAAAGGTCTCTGAGTGCCACCTCTGGCACCCGTGCCATAGGTTCACCACCTCTGCCCTATATTTAGTTTTGCCTATTTTACTGGTGTTTGAATCATCGCTCCTCTTCTTCTACCTTTGACTAGAGCTGGCGGGTTGCGTCTTGGTACATGGCATGCTAGAAGGCAGCAAATATTTAACGTTTTTTCATTATGTAGTAGGACAAACTCAGATCTTTCTTTGTCTGAAAAAACGCTGTTCTTCTCGAGGCTGTCTTCTTTCCGATTCCTCTCTCATCCTTAGCATCTATCACACCACAAACCAATGTTCCGCCTCACTTACTTCGGCTACGGTTTTGTGTATTTTTCTTCCCAAAGGGTTCGGAGAACATCTCTGCAGTGCTTCACTTCCCTGATCTCTGACAGAAAAGATTTGCTAGCCCATCTAGCGCCAATGTCATCATTATTGTTGTATGGAACTGGCAATAAATTTTTATCCTGGTAATACCATAAATGAAAGAACCAATCAAATTGTTAAAGAGGGATGTTCCTGATTTGAGAAATTCACATGAAATTGCAGGCTAGCTTGTGGGGTTTCTTTTGTAAGGTTTTATGGCATCATTTTTATTGTAGTTGATGTTCTATTGAAATGTTCACAGCAAATATATTATTGTACTTTAAATATAAGCCATATCATCTAATATATCATGCAACGGCTTCAAAGTAACTTTTACACTGTACCTTTAGGGCACATGAGGGCAGCAGCTGTGGTTTACTTTGTAGCTGAGATTTATTTCCAGTGATTGGAGAGGAAAAGTGAAAGGTTGTTATTCAATGGGATAGACGGGTGTAGTGTTAGGAGGATTAAGACAATTCATGTGGGAAGGGCACTGGAGAGTGGCACACTACATAATGCAGCACAGCTGTAGTCTCCCTCACTAAACTGTTGTTTTATCCCGATATTTAGCTCAGTTACGCAACAAAGAATCCAATGAAATGCATACAGCAGATTATTGATAGATTTCTAAAATTTAAATTCAGAGACCTCGGGAAATAGATTTTACTTGTAGATATTCCATATGTTCTCTACGTGTCTTCCGGTTTCCTCCCACACTCCAAAACATGCTGGTAGGTAGATTAGATTGTGAGCCATATTGGGGACAGGGACTGATTTGGCGAGTTGTGTGTAGTGCTACGTAATCTGTGTGCGCTATATAAATAATGGAATTATTATTAAAAATAAGAGTCTAATATTCTGTGAGAACGAACGGAGCAGTAATTATTTGCAAGAAATGGTTAAAGGGTTTTTCCAGACTATAACAATCTATAGATACTTATGGATAAGATAGATCAGGAAAAAGTGATTAAGGGGACTAATTAGCTGTTGGTAGTGGTGACGGTAGACTAGGGGACAAAGCTGGAAGTAGACAACTCTGCCCCAGGTGTAACCTGTATAGCATGTTGGCAGGATTGCCTGATGTTACACCTCCTACTTTTCCCTTTACCAGTCATCCATGGATAGGTCATTAACAGTAATAACCAGGATCACAAGTCATCTGCTGGCTCTCCTGGCACATTGAGGGAGATGTGCTTCTCTCTTTCATTACTTCAAAATGAATTTTAAGAAAAGGTAAGCCTCCATGCTTGGCCATTCTCAGAACTGCCATAGATGTAAATAAGGAGAGCCATACTTGCACTTTCATGTCAGCTGTAGATTGAATGTTAGAGGATAAAAAGGTTTAGATTTATGCAAGCATCTTGCAGACATTTATTTTAAATACCAAAGATTTCCTGATGACCTTTCAAAGAGGACCTGCCAGATCTCCTCTAATAATATGTAAAGCTGTTGTAAAGCTGAGTGTACGTGTGTGTGTGTGTATGTATGTCCAAAAATTTCAATCTGACCGGAGCTCACAGATAATTCATTAATCTTCTATCCAGTATTGTACAATTCCTTTTTATTTGTATGCTACTCCAACCAGAGGTCACTCTTAGGAGTAAGCCGCCATTCAAACACGAAGCCGCTGCGTTTTCTCTTTTTTCCCAATCTCCTCCGTTAACTACAGTGCCTACAAGTAGTATTCAACCCCAAGCAGATTTAGCAGGTTTGATAAGAAGCAAATAAGTTGGAGCCTTCAAACTTCAAACAAGAGCAGGATTTATTAACAGATGCATAAATCTTACAAACCAAAAAGTTATAAAAGTGTGGGTCAATTATTATTCAACCCCTCAAACCACCAGAATTCTGTTTGGCTCCCCTAAAGTATTAAGAAGTAGTTCAGGCACAAAGAACAATGAGCTTCACATGTTTGGATTAATTATCTGTTTTTCCAGCCTTTTCTGACTATTTAAGACTCTCCCCAAACTTGTGAACAGCACTCATACATGGTCAACATGGGAAAGACAAAGGAACATTCCAAGGCCATTAGAGACAAGATGGTGGAGGGTCACAAGGCTGGCAAGGGGTACAAAACCCTTTCCAAGGAGTTGGGCCTACCTGTCTCCACTATTGGGAGCATCATCCGGAAGTGGAAGGCTTATGGAACTACTGTTAGCCTTCCATGGCCTGGACAGCCTTTGAAAGTTTCCTCCCGTGCCGAGGCCAGGCTTGTCCGAAGAGTCAAGGCTAACCCAAGGACAACAAGGAAGGAGCTCTGGGAAGATCTCATGGCAGTGGGGACATTGGTTTCAGTCAATACCATAAGTAACGTACTCCACCACAATGGTCTCCGTTCCAGACGAGCACGTAAGGTACCTTTACTTTCAAAGCGTCATGTCAAGGCTTGTTTACAGTTTGCTCATGATCACTTGGAGGACTCTGAGACAGACTGGTTCAAGGTTCTCTGGTCAGATGAGGCCGAGATCGAGAACTTTGGTGCCAACCACACACGTGACGTTTGGAGACTGGATGGCACTGCATACGACCCCAAGAATACCATCCCTACAGTCAAGTATGGTGGTGGCAGCATCATGCTGTGGGGCTGCTTCTCAGCCAAGGGGCCTTGCCATCTGGTCCGCATCCATTTGAAGATGAATAGCACGGCCTACTTGGAGATTTTGGCCAAGCACCTCCGCTCCTCCATCAAGGATCTTAAGATCATCATTTCATCTTCCAACAAGACAACAACCCAAAGCACACAGCCAAGAAAACCAAGGCCTGGTTCAAGAGGGAAAAAATCAAGGTGTTGCAGTGGCCTAGTCAGTCTCCTGATCTTAAGCCAATTGAAAACTTGTGGAAGGAGCTCAAGATTAAAGTCCACATGAGACACCCAAAGAACCTAGATAACTTGGAGAAGATCTGCATGGAGGAGTGAGCCAAGATAACTCCAGAGATCTGTGCCGTCTAGAGATGAACGAACATGCTCGTCCGAGCTTGATGCTCGTTCGAGCATTAGCGTACTCGAAACTGCTCGTTGCTCGGACGAATACTTCGCCCGCTCGAGAAAATGGCAGCTCCCGCCGTTTTGCTTTTTGGCGGCCAGAAACAGAGCCAATCACAAGCCAGGAGACTCTGCACTCCACCCAGCATGACGTGGTACCCTTACACGTCGATAGCAGTGGTTGGCTGGCCAGATCAGGTGACCCTGGGATAGACTAGCCGCTGCCCGCGCTGCTCGGATCATTCTGTGTCTGGATGCCGCTAGGGAGAGAGCTGCTGCTGGTCAGGGAAAGCGTTAGGGTGTTCTATTAGCTTACTGTTAGGCAGGAGTGATTCTCCAAGAACCCAACAGCCCTTCTTAGGGCTACAATAACGTTCTACTTTTTTTTTTTTTTATTTGCATCTAGTACCATTTTGTGAGGAATTAGCAGGGGGACTTGCTACCGTTGTGTTTAGCTCTTAGTGGCACACATATCCACCTCAAACACCAAAGTGGGAAAATTTAGTAGGGGTTGGATTTCAATTAGGCACAGTCTGCCATTTTTCCTTTTTTATTTTACGTTTATTTTGTTTAATAACTTAGTGTCATCTCATCTGGCATAGTAGTGTGCTTTCATACTTGGCTAGAAAATAGCCATAGGAGAATCCAAACGGCTTACGCCTACAGTAGCGTTATATATTTGATTTCTGGTTGATCTGCTGGTGGCTGTACTTGCTGCAGTGCATCTACTAGCCAATTGTGAGCAATTTGTAGTGAGACTTGCGACCGCTGTGTTTTGCGCTTAGTGACGCACATATCCATTGCAAAGACCGAAGTGGGAAAATTTAGTAGGGGTTGGATTTCAATTAGGCACAGTCTGCCATTTGTCCTTTTTTATTTTATGTTTATTTTGTTTAATAACTCAGCGTCATCTCATCTGGCATAGTAGTGTGCTTTCATACTTGTCTAGAAAATAGCCATAGGAGAATCCAAACGGCTTACGCCTACAGTAGCGTTATATATTTGATTTCTGGTTGATCTGCTGGTGGCTGTACTTGCTGCAGTGCATCTACTAGCCAATTGTCAGCAATTTGTAGTGAGACTTGCGACCGCTGTGTTTTGCGCTTAGTGACGCACATATCCATTGCAAAGACCGAAGTGGGAAAATTTTGTAGGGGTTGGATTTCAATTAGGCACAGTCTGCCATTTGTCCTTTTTTATTTTACGTTTATTTTGTTTAATAACTCGGTGTCATCTCATCTGGCATAGTAGTGTGCTTTCATACTTGGCTAGAAAATAGCCATAGCAATAGGATAGCATTGTTTGGTTTTAAAAACTCAAAAACACAAAAAAAAAAAAAAAACACAAAAAAAAGTTAAAAAAAAATTAAAGCTATAACTCTCATTTTAAAAATGTTTAACCCGAGGGCTAGGGGTAGAGGACGAGGGCGGGGACGTGGGCGTCCAACTACTGCAGGGGTCAGAGGCCGTGGTCCTGGCCGGGGTGAGACACCACCTGCTTATGAGGGAGCAGGGGAACGCCGCAGAGCTACACTCCCTAGGTTCATGTCTGAAGTTACTGGGACTCGTGGTAGAGCACTGTTGAGGCCAGAACAGTGCGAACAGGTGATGTCGTGGATTGCTGACAATGCTTCGAGCAATTTGTCCACCAGTCAGTCTTCCACGCAGTCCACCCATGTCACCGAAATCGCCACTCCTCCAGCTCCTGCACCTCAGCCTCCTCCCCCCCAGTCTGCCCCCTCCCAGGAAAATTTGGCATTTGAACCGGCATACTCTGAGGAACTGTTTTCTGGACCCTTCCCACAGTCACAAACCACTTGTCCGGTTGCTGCTGAGCAATTTTCCGATGCCCAGGTTTTCCACCAGTCACAGTCTGTGGGTGATGATGACCTTCTTGACGTAGTGGAAGTGTGTAAAGAGGTGTCCGACGATGAGGAGACACGGTTGTCAGACAGTGGGGAAGTTGTTGTCAGGGCAGGAAGTCCGAGGGGGGAGCAGACTGAGGGATCGGAGGATGATGAGGTGACAGACCCAAGCTGGGTTGAGAGGCCGGGTGAACACAGTGCTTCTGAGACGGAGGAGAGTCCTCGACCAGAACAGGTTGGAAGAGACAGTGGTGGGGCCAGACGGAGAGGCAGGGCCAGAGCTGGTGCATCAGCGCCAAATGTGTCAACTAGTGAAGCTCCCGTGGCGAGGGCTCTTGCGGCGAGGGCTAGATCTTCAGAAGTCTGGAGGTTCTTTAAGGAAACACCGGATGACCGACGGACTGTGGTGTGCAACATTTGCCAAACCAGGCTCAGCAGGGATTCCACCACTACTAGCTTAACTACCACCAGTATGTGCAGGCATATGAATGCTAAACACCCCACTCAGTGGCAACAAGCCCGTTCACCTCCGGCCGTGCACACCACTGCTCCTTCCCCTGTGTCAGCTGATAGTCAGCCCCCTGCCCAGGACCCTGCCACAAAAACCCCATCGTCGCCTCCACGATCCTCCACAGCATCCACCAGCGTTCAGCTCTCCATACCCCAGACGCTGGAGCGGAAACGCAAATATAGTGCAACCCACCCGCACGCCCAAGCCCTTAATGTGCACATCTCCAGATTGCTTAGCCTGGAGATGCTGCCCTATAGGCTAGTAGAGACCGAGGCCTTTCGCAACCTCATGGCGGCGGCCGCCCCTCGGTATTCGGTCCCCAGCCGCCACTACTTTTCCCGATGTGCCGTCCCAGCCCTGCACCAGCACGTGTCAGACAACATCACCCGTGCCCTGACCAACGCCGTTTCTGACAAGGTCCACCTGACCACGGACACGTGGACGAGTGCTGCCGGGCAGGGCCACTATATATCGCTGACGGCACATTGGGTTAACTTGGTGGAGGCTGGCACCGAGTCTGACCCTGGGGCTGGTCATATACTGCCGACGCCGAGGATTGCGGGGCCTACCTCGGTCCAGGTGTTTCAGGCCTACTATGCCTCCTCCTCCTCCCACCCCTCCTCCACCTCCTCCTCCGAACTACCATCCGTGGGCACGGCGCCATCAGTCAGTAGCTCTAGGCACAGCAGCAGTGCCGTTGCTAAGCGACAGCAGGCGGTGCTCAAACTGCTGAGCCTAGGCGATAAAAGGCACACCGCCCAAGAGCTATTACAGGGCATCACGGCGCAGACTGATCTGTGGCTGGCACCGCTGAACCTGAAGCCAGGCATGGTTGTGTGTGACAACGGCTGTAACCTGGTGGCGGCTCTGCAACTCGGCAGACTGACACATGTGCCATGCCTGGCCCATGTGTTAAATCTGATAGTTCAGCGTTTCCTCAAGACATACCCCAATCTGTCAGATTTGCTCACGAAGGTGCGCCGCATCTGTGCGCATTTCAGGAAGTCCAGCACAGATGCTGCCACTCTCAGGGCAGCGCAGCGCCGCCTCCAACTGCCCGCTCACCGACTGTTGTGCGACGTGCCCACGAGGTGGAATTCAACACTGACCATGTTATCCAGAGTTTACCAGCAGCGCCGAGCCATTGCGAAGCTTTGCGCTCGTCACAAGAGACGGGGGAAGAAGATTCCCTTGTTGATAGCCAAAGCACCCTTAGGTCTGTTTCTCAGCGCATATCGGAGGAGGTGGAGGTGGAGGAGGATGAGGAGGAAGAGGAGGAGAATGTTGGCGAGACACAAGAGGGGACCATTGTTGAGTCCTTTACTGTTCAGCGTGTATGGGCAGAAGAAGAGGAGTTGGAGGAGTTGGAGGAGGAGGAAATGGACAGTCAGGCCAGTGAGGGGAGTGAATTCTTACGCGTTGGTACTCTGGCGCATATGGCAGATTTCATGCTAGGCTGCCTATCCCGTGACCCTCGCGTTCAAAGAATTTATTCCAGCACCGATTACTGGGTGTTCACTCTCCTGGACCCACGGTACAAGCAAAATCTTTCCACTCTCATCCCTGCAGAGGAAAGGAGTGTGAGAATGCATGAATACCAGCAGGCCCTGGTGCACAAGCTGAAACAGTATTTCCCTTCTGACAGCGCTAGCGGCAGAGTGCGTAGTTCTGCGGGACAAGTAGCGAGGGAGAGTAGGCGAGCAGGCAGCTTGTCCAGCACTGGCAAGGGTACGCTTTACAAGGCTTTTGCCAGCTTTATGTCACCCCAGCAAGACACTGTCACCTGTCCCCAGTCTCGGCAGAGTAGGGCTGATCTTTACAGAAAGATGGTGAGGGAGTACGTAGCTGACCATACCATCGTCCTAAATGATCACACAGCTCCCTACAACTACTGGGTTTCAAAGCTGGACATGTGGCACGAACTGGCGCTGTACGCCTTGGAGGTTCTTGCCTGCCCTGCCGCTAGCGTCTTGTCCGAGCGGGTTTTCAGTGCAGCTGGTGGCATCATCACCGATAAGCGTACACGCCTGTCGACTGACAGCGCTGACAGGCTGACGCTTATTAAGATGAATAAAGCCTGGATTTCTCATAATTTCCAATCTCCACCAGGTGAAGGAAGCTCAACCTGAATAATTGATCCACTCCTCCTCCTCCTCATTTTCCTCCTTCTCCTCCTCTTTGTACAGTAAAGCAGAGGAAACTGGCTATTTTTTGACAGGGCCCACTGGCTCTTGCTATAGTACTTTATGCATTTAATTTTTCTGGAGGGCCACCGACCCGGTCCTCTGTTTTAAACAATTTTTGGGAGTGCCACATACAGGCACTCAATCTATTCAATTTTTCTGGAGGGCCACCGACCCGTTCCTCTGTTTTAAACAATTTTTGGGAGTGCCACATACAGGCACTCAATCTATTCTATTTTTCTGGAGGGCCACCTACCTGCTCCTCTGGTTTGAAAACTTTTTGGGACTGCCACATACAGGCACTCAATCGATTCCATTTTTCTGGAGGGCCACCTACCTGCTCCTCTGGTTTGACAACTTTTTGGGACTGCCACATACAGGCACTCAATCTATTCTATTTTTCTGGAGGGCCACCTACCTGCTCCTCTAGTTTGAAAACTTTTTGGGACTGCCACATACAGGCACTCAATCTATTCAATTTTTCTGGAGGGCCACCTACCTGCTCCTCTGGTTTGAAAACTTTTTGGGACTGCCACATACAGGCACTCAATCTATTCAATTTTTCTGGAGGGCCACCTACCTGCTCCTCTGGTTTGAAAACTTTTTGGGACTGCCACATACAGGCACTCAATCTATTCAATTTTTCTGGAGGGCCACCTACCTGCTCCTCTGGTTTGAAAACTTTTTGGGACTGCCACATACAGGCACTCAATCTATTCAATTTTTCTGGAGGGCCACCTACCTGCTCCTCTGGTTTGAAAACTTTTTGGGACTGCCACATACAGGCACTCAATCTATTCTATTTTTCTGGAGGGCCACCTACCTGCTCCTCTGGTTTGAAAAATTTTTGGGACTGCCACATACAGGCACTATCCAAATTAAATTGTCTCCATAGCAGCCTCCACACGTTGTCTCCATTGCTACCTCCAAAAGTCGTCCATATAGCTGCCTCCATACATCGTCCCTTTATCAAACGAGGTGTGTCAGGCAGAAATTTGGGTTGTTTTCATGGATTCCACATCAAAGTTGTTAACTTTGTCGCCACCCAGCTGTGTTATCCACAAAATATACTAATAAACTTTTATCATTTACCAATATTATTTCAGCGCTTCTTGCGCATCTGTTTACATTCCCCTCACCCGCCATATCCTAAACTTATAAGAACGCTACTACACTTGATCTTATACAAAAGGTTCTTAGAAGTGCTGTTTGGGGAGTAGCCTAGAGACAGGGGCTTGGATTGGCGAAAGCTCGCCTGGCAGCGGAGCGCCAACTCCATGCCAAGATCCAACTAACATAGTTTTAACTGCAGAACCTTTAATCTACTACTAGTTCACTGCCTCCATACATGGTCCCCTTATCAAACGAGCTGTGTCAGGCAGAATTTTGGGTTGTTTTCATGGCTTCCATGTTAACTTTGTCGCCACCCTGCTGTGTAATCCACAAAATATACTGGCAAACTTTTATCATGTACCAATATTATTTGAGCGCTTCTTGCTCACCTCCTTTGGTTCCTCTCTGCCACCCATTGGTTTGAAGCCTGAGTCCATTTAGGGTATGTCGCCATGCCACTCTCTAGCCTGCTGCCGCTGCCTCTGCATGCCATCCCCTATAGTGTCAGGGTCAATTATTGCATGTTTTAGATGCTATCTAGCTTCATTCTGTCACTCTGTCATGGCCATGCTGTTGCCCATAATTTTGGCATAATGGTGCGATTAAGCAGCCTCAGAGGCATCCATGCATGCTGCCCCTGCTGTTTCCTGTCCATTTCCGTGGTGTTTCCATCCTTTTCTGAGGTTCCCAGGTGTTTGGCCAAGCTTCCCTGTGCAGAGCCTTGGTCCCCTTGAAAAATGCTCGAGTCTCCCATTGACTTCAATGGGGTTCGTTATTCGAGACGAGCACTCGAGCATCGGGAAAAGTTCGTCTCGAATAACGAGTACCCGAGCATTTTAGTGCTCGCTCATCTCTAGTGCCGTCCTGATCAGGTCTTATAAAAGATGATTATTAGCTGTAATTGCAAACAAGGGTTATTCCACTAAATATTAAACCTAGGGGTTGAATAATAATTGACCCACACTTTTATGTTTAAAATTTATTAAAATTTAACTGAGCAACATAACTTTTTGGTTTGTAAGATTTATGCCTCTGTTAATAAATCCTGCTCTTGTTTGAAGTTTGAAGGCTCCAACTTATTTGCTTCTTATCAAACCTGCTATATCTGCAGGGGGTTGAATACTACTTGTAGGCACTGTATATATGAGAGACATATCCGGTCATAGTGTAGATGGTTTCAACAAGTAAAAACTTTTTTATTTTCGGTTCTACTCACATTAAACAAAATGTGAGAGTGAGTGACAGAGAGACAGGTGGGGAGAGTGAATGACAGAGAGACAAGCAGGGAGATTGAGTGATTGGCAGAGAGACAGCCAGTAAGTGTGAGTGAGACAGACAGGGAGAGTCAGTGAGAGACAGGGAGAGATAGATGCATAGATAGATATATATTAATTTTTTGTTAACCAATTCTATTTTGCTATAGCTAAGTGCAGTTATTTACTATCCCGGGCAACGCCGGGATCTACAGCTAGTTCATTATATTCTCCATATTATTAAAATTCTGATTTTGACGCAACGTTACAAGAAATTGACTCTTTCTTCTTTGCTTATTTTTTTTAGAAAATATCTAATGGACCTCCCAGAACATTTGTTATTTATATATGTTTACAAATATTTTGAGTACATTACAAAATAATTGTTCCTTCTTCTTAATATGTTCTTATAATAAAAAGGACCTTTTATTAATTACCTTTTAAAAATTACCTAAAAATTACCTGTCACATAAAGCCCCCTCCCCAAAAAAAAAAAAATAACACAGGAAAGAGAGAGAGGAGAGAGAGAAGAGAAAAAAAAACTCAAAAAATTACATTTCCAAAACTTCTATGTATTCCTTTTGCCATAGTTTATTCTCGCATACTTTTTCCTTTTTTTTGTTTCTTTTTATTTACTCATACATAAAATGCACTCACCTTTTAAGGTTGTGTTAAAGCCAGAAACATTTAAAATGTTTTTTTGTAATCCACAAACGGCCTAGGTTAACCCAAATCAATGGGTATCATGGGTCTTGGGGCTAAAACTTTGCTCCAAAAAAACTTTCATTTGGGCACTCCAGTTAATGAAAAGATATAGGCTTTCATTTGTAAAATGCTAAAAATATGCGTATAAATATTTTTATAAAGATGCAACTGAAAAAACAATAGATACTCGATTCCTGAGTATATCTTTTTCCAAAAAGGTCTTTTCCTGGAACAACTCCAGGAAAAGGGGGTATAGTCTATAGATAAAACTATATTATATCAATCTGTGATGCACATTTAGTGATGTAAAATTAATATTACTATACATCACCCTCCGTTGCTATTGTGCCATGTCACCTACCGTATATGTTCGAGCATAGGCCGAGACCACTAATTTTAACACAAAAAAATTGAAAAAAATATTTTACTCGAGTATAAGCCGATGGTAAGAAATGCATTGGTTCCAGCCTGCCCCCAGTATACAGCCAACCCGCACCTGCCCCTCCGTATTCAGCCTTCAGCCCCAGCACCCTCCGTATACAGCCTGCAGCCCTTGCCCCCAGTATACAGCCTGCAACCCCTGTCCCCAGTATAGAGCCTGCAGCCCCTGCACCCCAGTATACAACCTGCAGCCCCTTCCCCCAGTATACAGCCTGCAGCCACCTGTACCTAGGATACAGCCTTCAGCCACTTGTCCCGAGAATACAGCCTCCAGCCACCTGTACCTAGTATTCAGCTTGCAGCCCCAAGTATACAAGCCCTCACGAGGAATGTCTAGCCTATAAGAAATAAAAATGTACTTACCTTCTGATGACTTCACCCTGCTGGTTTCAGAGGTTCTCTGATCTGCACGCGCTGGATGTGTCGGGGTGGAGACCGGGCAGGGAGTGGATCAGGCCACTTTTACTATAATCTGCACCAGAAAAGCCACAAAGACTATAGTAGAAAACTCTGCCAGTTACAATTAGGTCTAAAGTTTTTAACTAGAGGAGTTTTCACCCATATTCACTAAGAAGCCAGAGCCTCTTATCGAATAAAGAGTTGGAAGTTATAGGAAAAAGAAACTGACCCATGTATATTCATGTAATTACTACTACTGTCTCATCCTCTGTTCATAAAGTGGCTGAAGTTTAGCTGATAAGCGAAATTTTGTTCCACTCTGTCCTTGCTAGTTTGGAGATTGGTGTACTCCTTTCTTACCAGCCTTGATTAATTTCTACCACACATCTCTGCCTCCTGTGACTTATGCTCTGGTTTGCTACCAGTTAATCTGCTGGATAGAATCTCACTCCACTCTCATTGCTTGCCCTGTCTGATGCCAAAGAATTGATTGAATCATCTTTTGGACTGGGGCTCTGACAAGTCTTAAATGATTTTGCAGACTAGTATCTTTGACCTGATTATTTGACTCTCATCCATATTTGATGACTATCCTCCTCCCTGATTGTATTTTGTCTTCGTCTCTGTATTTGCGCTTTGGTTCAGGAAGGGAACAGTTATCCTCTGGTGCTTAGGGTAGGTAGTGTAATTAAGCAGGGACATCTGGGAAGGGAATTTAGTTTCATGGTCCACTTTCTTTGTTTCACCTGTCCATTTCCTGACCCTGCATAACACATACAAGATAACATACAGTAATTTTGTGATTTGTTTTAACTAGGGAACAGGATTCATTTGATACGATTAAGGTTGACTGTGTAATTCATTTGGAGGTGTTTGCAAATGTTTTATTCCTAATATGTTTTCTGTTTATATTAGCACTATTAAATATTGTACCCTGATCGATGGAATGCATATTCAACACAATAACATTCTTAGCTCTGCTACATCTCTTCTCTGCCTCAACAGACTGATGTACCTCGGATGTGCCTCCCAGATTAAAAAAATGTATCTGCCTGTAGCGTGTAGCTCTCCTCACACTGTTATGTGTTGTTTGCTGGCAGGAAGTCAGTGTGTGTGAGCTTGTCCTGAATTGCAAGGGTGGGGGACACTGCAGGGAGCAAAGAGCAAAGAACAGCTCAGCTCCACAGCATCATTCAAGATGGCTGCTGATCCTAAAGTCAGAAGATCCATGATCGGAAACCAGGGGCAACTGAAATTGTGTACACCAGAACTGATAGAGGTTCGAATAATATATCTGTGAAATGCTGCATTTTTGTTAATAACAGTGAATTAGAGAATGTGTTATTTTGTCATCCCGACTAGAGATGAGCGAACATACTCGTCCGAGCTTGATGCTCGTTCGAGCATTAGCGTACTCGAAACTGCTCGTTGCTCGGACAAATACTTCGCCCGCTCGAGAAAATGGCATCTCCCGCCGTTTTGCTTTTTGGCGGCCAGAAACAGAGCCAATCACAAGCCAGGAGACTCTGCACTCCACCCAGCATGACGTGGTACCCTTACACGTCGATAGCAGTGGTTGGCTGGCCAGATCAGGTGACCCTGGAATAGACTAGCCCCTGCCTGCGCTGCTCGGATCATTCTGTGTCTGGATGCCGCTAGGGAGAGAGCTGCTGCTGGTCAGGGAAAGCGTTAGGCTGTTCTATTAGAATAGTGTTAGGCAGGAGTGATTCAACAAGAACCCAACAGCCCTTCTTAGGGCTACAATAACGTTATACATTTTTTTTTTTTATTTGCAGCTAGTACCATATTGTGAGGAATTTGCAGGGGGACTTGCTACCGTTGTGTTTAGCTCTTAGTGACACACATATCCACCTCAAACACCAAAGTGGGACAATTTATTAGGGGTTTGATTTCAATTAGGCACAGTCTGCCAGTTTCTTTTTATTTTACGTTTATTTTTTCATAACTCAGCGTCCTCTCATCTGGCATAGCAGTGTGCTTTCATACTTGGCTAGAAAATAGCCATAGGAGAATCCAAACGGCTTACTTAGGCCTACAATAGCGTTATATATTTTATTTCTGGTTGATCAGCTGGTGGCTGTCCTTGCTGTAGTGCATCTACTACCATATTGTGAGGAATTTGTAGTGAGACTTGCGACCGTTGTGTTTAGCGCTTAGTGACGCACATATCCATCGCAAAGACCGAAGTGGGACAATTTATTAGGGGTTGGATTTCAATTAGGCACAGTCTGCCATTTACTTTTTATTTTACGTTTATTTTTTTCATAACTCAGCATCATCTCATCTGGCATAGCAGTGTGCTTTCATACTTGGCTAGAAAATAGCCATAGGACAATCCAAACGGCTTACTTAGGCCTACAATAGCGTTATATATATTTTATTTCTGGTTGATCTGCTGGTGGCTGTCCTTGCTGTAGTGCATCTACTACCATATTGTGAGGAATTTGTAGTGAGACTTGCGACCGTTGTGTTTAGCCCTTAGTGACGCACATATCCATCGCAAAGACCGAAGTAGGACAATTTATTAGGGGTTTGATTTCAATTAGGCACAGTCTGCAATTTACTTTTTATTTTACGTTTATTTTTTCATAACTCAGCGTCATCTCATCTGGCATAGCAGTGTGCTTTCATACTTGGCTAGAAAATAGCCATAGCAATAGGATTGCATCGTTTGGTTTTAAAAACTAAAAAACACAAAAAAAAAAAAAAACACAAAAAAAAAAAAAAAGTAAAAAAAAAATTAAAGTTATAACTTTCATTTTCAAAATGTTTAACCCGAGGGCTAGGGGTAGAGGACGAGGGCGGGGACATGGGCATCCAACTACTGCAGGGGTCAGAGGCCGTGGTCCTGGGCGGGGTGAGACACCACCTGCTGATGAGGGAGCAGGGGAACGCCGCAGAGCTACACTCCCTAGGTTCATGTCTGAAGTTACTCGTGGTAGAGCACTGTTGAGGCCAGAACAGTGCGAACAGGTGATGTCGTGGATTGCCGACAATGCTTCGAGCAATTTGTCCACCAGTCAGTCTTCCACGCAGTCCACCCATGTCACCGAAATCGGCACTCCTCCAGCTCCTGCACCTCAGCCTCCTCCCCCCCAGTCTGCCCCCTCCCAGGAAAATTTGGCATTTGAACCGGCATACTCTGAGGAACTGTTTTCTGGACCCTTCCCACAGTCACAAACCACTTGTCCGGTTGCTGCTGAGCAATTTTCCGATGCCCAGGTTTTCCACCAGTCGCAGTCTGTGGGTGATGATGACCTTCTTGACGTAGTGGAAGAAGTGTGTAAAGAGGTGTCCGACGATGAGGAGACACGGTTGTCAGACAGTGGGGAAGTTGTTGTCAGGGCAGGAAGTCCGAGGGGGGAGCAGACTGAGGGATCGGAGGATGATGAGGTGACAGACTCAAGCTGGGTTGAGAGGCCGGGTGAACACAGTGCTTCTGAGACGGAGGAGAGTCCTCGACCAGAACAGGTTGGAAGAGGCAGTGGTGGGGCCAGACGGAGAGGCAGGGCCAGAGCTGGTGCATCAGCGCCAAATGTGTCACGTAGTGAAGCTCCCGTGGCGAGGGCTTCCGCGGCGAGGGCTAGATTTTCAGAAGTCTGGAGGTTCTTTAAGGAAACACCGGATGACCGACGGACTGTGGTGTGCAACCTTTGCCAAACCAGGATCAGCAGGGGTTCCACCACTACTAGCTTAACTACCACCAGTATGCGCAGGCATATGAATGCTAAACACCCCACTCAGTGGCACCAAGCCCTTTCACCTCCGACCGTGCACACCACTGCTCCTTCCCCTGTGTCAGCTGATAGTCAGCCCCCTGCCCAGGACCCTGGCACAAAAACCCCATCGTCGCCTCCACGATCCTCCACAGCATCCACCAGCGTTCAGCTCTCCATACCCCAGACGCTGGAGCGGAAAAGGAAATATAGTGCAACCCACCCGCACGCCCAAGCCCTTAATGTCCACATCTCCAGATTGCTTAGCCTGGAGATGCTGCCCTATAGGCTAGTAGAGACCGAGGCCTTTCGCAACCTCATGGCGGCGGCCGCCCCTCGGTATTCGGTCCCCAGCCGCCACTACTTTTCCCGATGTGCCGTCCCAGCCCTGCACCAGCACGTGTCAGACAACATCATCCGTGCCCTGACCAACGCCGTTTCTGACAAGGTCCACCTGACCACGGACACGTGGACGAGTGCTGCCGGGCAGGGCCACTATATATCGCTGACGGCACATTGGGTTAACTTTGTGGAGGCTGGGACCGAGTCTGACCCTGCGGCTGGTCATATACTGCCGACGACGAGGATAGCGGGGCCTACCTCGGTCCAGGTCTTTCAGGCCTACTATGCCTCCTCCTCCTCCCACCCCTCCTCCACCTCCTCCTCCGAACTACCATCCGTGGGCATGGCGCCATCAGTCGCTAGCTCTAGGCACAGCAGCAGTGCCGTCGCTAAGCGACAGCAGGCGGTGCTCAAACTGCTGAGCCTAGGCGATAAAAGGCACACCGCCCAAGAACTATTACAGGGCATCACGGCGCAGACTGATCTGTGGCTGGCACCGCTGAACCTGAAGCCAGGCATGGTTGTGTGTGACAACGGCCGTAACCTGGTGGCGGCTCTGCAACTCGGCAGACTGACACATGTGCCATGCCTGGCCCATGTGTTAAATCTGATAGATCAGCATTTCCTCAAGACATACCCCAATCTGTCTGATTTGCTCACGAAGGTGCGCTGCATCTGTGCGCATTTCAGGAAGTCCAGCACAGATGCTGCCACTCTCAGGGCAGCGCAGCGCCGCCTCCAACTGCCCGCTCACCGACTGTTGTGCGACGTGCCCACGAGGTGGAATTCAACATTAACCATGTTATCCAGAGTTTACCAGCAGCGCAGAGCAATTGTAGACTGCCAGATGTCAACTTCCACCAGAACTGGTAGTCAGGTCAGTCAGCTTCCTCAAGTCTACAATGAGGAGTGGACGTGGATGTCTGATATCTGTCAGGTGCTGAGTAACTTCGAGGAGTCAACACAGATGGTCAGTGGCGATGCCGCCATCATCAGCCTCACCATCCCGCTGCTTGGCCTGTTGAAAAACTCTCTGATGCATGAAGTCGGAAGCTTTGCGCTCGTCACAAGAGACGGGGGAAGAAGATTCCCTTGTTGATAGCCAAAGCACCCTCAGGTCTCTTTCTCAGCGCATATCGGAGGAGGTAGAGGAGGATGAGGAGGAAGAGGAGAATGTTGGCGAGACACAAGAGGGGACCATTGTTCAGTCCTTCACTGTTCAGCGTGTATGGGCAGAAGAAGAGGAGTTGGAGGAGGAGGAAATGGGCAGTCAGGCCAGTGAGGGGAGTGAATTTTTGCGCGTTGGGACTCTGGCGCATATGGCAGATTTCATGCTAGGCTGCCTATCCCGTGACCCTCGCGTTCAAAGAATTTATTTCAGCACCGATTACTGGGTATTCACTCTCCTGGACCCACGGTACAAGCAAAATCTTTCCACTCTCATCCCTGGAGAGGAAAGGAGTGTGAGAATGCATGAATACCAGCAGGCCCTGGTGCACAAGCTGAAACAGTATTTCCCTTCTGACAGAGCTAGCGGCAGTGTGCGTAGTTCTGCGGGACAAGTAGCGAGGGAGAGTAGGCGAGCAGGCAGCTTGTCCAGCACTGGCAAGGGTACGCTTTACAAGGCTTTTGCCAGCTTTATGTCACCCCAGCAAGACACTGTCACCTGTCCCCAGTCTCGGCAGAGTAGGGCTGATCTTTACAGAAAGATGGTGAGGGAGTACGTAGCTGACCATACCATCGTCCTAAATGATCACACAGCTCCCTACAACTACTGGGTTTCAAAGCTGGACATGTGGCACAAACTGGCGCTGTACGCCTTGGAGGTTCTTGCCTGCCCTGCCGCTAGCGTGTTGTCCGAGCGGGTTTTCAGTGCAGCTGGTGGCATCATCACCGATAAGCGTACACGCCTGTCGACTGACAGCGCTGACAGGCTGACGCTTATTTCTCATAATTTCCAATCTCCACCAGGTGAAGGAAGCTCAACCTGAATAATTTATGCACTCCTCCTCCTCATTTTCCTCCTTCTCCTCCTCTTTGTACACTAAAGCAGAGGAAACTGGCTATTTTTTGACAGGGCCCACTGGCTCTAGCTATAGTACTTTATGCATTTAATTTTTCTGGAGGGCCACCTACCCGGTCCTCTGTTTTAAACAATTTTTGGGACTGCCACATACAGGCATTAAATCTATTCAATTTTTCTGGAGGGCCACCTACCTGCTCCTCTGGTTTGAAAACTTTTTTGGACTGCCACATACAGGCACTCAATCTATTTTTACATAAACATAGAGAAAGATGATGGCACTCACCGGTTCCAAAAGCAGGAAAAGCGTCCTTTATTGGTGGGGAAGCATGCAGGGGGGTAAACAGACAGGTTCCGGCAACGGGGCCGTTTCACGCACTGTGGCGCTTTCTCAAGCCGATGGCCAAGCCTCTCCGCATCATCGCTAAAATACACATGACCGCGGGTGGGCGTGGCCATACCTAGTAACAAGCAATGCATTACAACACCTGTGACAATGAGACCGCAACAATAGTTCAGTGATGCACATGAATATCCTTATATAAACACACAAGGAGACAAAGTATATGTGACAACCAGGTGATAATTAAAACTATTCAGGTAAGTGGGAGGATGATAGATCGTCAGGCCCGGCATGGAGGTCCTTCCAAAACCCGGACCGGAGGTTCAATCCCACTGCTGAAGCTAAAAACAAGAAGACACTAAAGCTGCGACGATCTGATCGTCGATCCATGCTAAATGGCACTTATGTACAGCGAACTATTAATACCACCCTACAATTTGAAGAGGGTAAGGGGTGCAGGGTGCTATAAAGGGCGCAGGGTGCTATATGGTAAGGGGCGCAGGTTGCGGAATACTGTATGAGCATATGCTCCAAGTTATAGTAAAATGGTGGCTTGGGATTAGGTGGCCAAGGTAGCCTGACCAGTATGAAAGAAGAAAAAGGAAGAGATAGTAAATATCACAAGAATACATTGAGCTCGTTGCGGTCATTGAGTCCCAAAGGGCCCAAGGCCCCAAATTTACTAATGAGCCTGCTCTCACGCTGAAGGAGGAGTTTTGCACGGTCCCCTCCCACGCCCTTATGCTCAATCCTCTCAATGCCAGAGAACTTGAGAACATCTGGGTTGCCCCCGTGTACTCGTTGTACGTGTTCAATCAGACAGGGGCTTCCATTACCTTTAGTAATGGATCTTCGATGCTCCCTAAATCGGGTAAATAATTTCCTAATGGTTTTCCCAATGTAGAAACGACCACAGGGGCAGTAGACCACATACACCACGAAGTCCGACCGACAAGTTATCAGCGACTTCACTACCTGTCTCACCCCTCCAAACTCTGCCACCTTTAGTTGGCCATTTAGGTTGCAGTAGTTGCAGTGACCGCATCTGTGATTGCCAGTGGGTGAATCCCTAGATAACCATGTCCCTCCCATTGGTGGAAGTTTACTATGGACCAATCTGTCTCTAATAGTGGTGCTTCTCCTGAAAGCGACTAGCGGTCTAGCACCTGAAATACTGGCTAAATCTGGATCCTGAGTGAGGATATGCCAATTCCTTTGAATGGCCGATCGTATGGCCCTCTCACAGGGGGAGTATCTAAAGGAGAAGGAAAACCTGTTCTCCTCTGTTCCCTCTATCCCCCCAGGGGTCCTCCTCCTGCCCTTCAACAAGTCCCTCCGAGGGACATTCATTGCCTTCCCCTGTGCCTCCTCTAGTAGTCCTGCTGGATATCCCCGGTCCCTAAGCCTGGCCTTCAACTCCTCTGCTTGGATTTGAAATCTGCTTTCGTCGCTGTTAATTCGTCTAAGTCGGAGGAACTGACTGTAAGGTAGGCTGGTCTTAGTATGCTCCGGGTGGAAACTACCAAAATGCAGCAGGGAGTTGGTGGCTGTAGGCTTACGGAATGCCGTGGTACTGAGCCTACCCTCAGACTCTGTAACCCGTACATCCAGGAAATCTATGCTTTTGTTCCCAAACACCGATGTGAATCGCATGTTCATCGTATTAACTGTATTGAGGTACTGTACGAATGAGTGGAACACGAGCTCAGATCCCTCCCACACTATAAACACATCATCCACATATCGGTGGTATGCCTTCACATTCTGTGCATAGTGGTTGCCCAGGGAAAGGACATAGCGGCTCTCAAAACATGCCAGAAAAATATTGGCAAAGGTGCACGCTACAGGGGTGCCCATGGCCGTACCTGTCCTCTGGGCGAACCACTTGCCACCGAATGTGAAGGCATTATGGGACAACACCAATCTCAGACCCTCACATACAAAGTCGATGTACTTCTCCTCCTGGCCGGCGTTGATCAATACCTCCTTGATGCAATCTACTCCCAAGTCCTGGGGGATCCGTGTATACAGACTCTCTACATCTATCGATGCAAGGCTGTAGTTTTCCTGCCAGTGTAAATCTTCCAATATCCCCAAAAAGGCATTCGTATCCTTGAGGTACGAAGGGATGTCCCTCAAGAGGGGGCGGAGGAGCCAATCCAAGACCCTTGTCGATCCCCCGGGCCGCCCAATTGTGGCAGGGATCGGCTCTTTGTTCGAACCCCTGTCACAATACTTGGATTGGCTCCTCCGCCCCCTCTTGAGGGACATCCCTTCGTACCTCAAGGATACAAATGCCTTTTTGGGGATATTGGAAGATTTACACTGGCAGGAAAACTACAGCCTTGCATCGATAGATGTAGAGAGTCTGTATACACGGATCCCCCAGGACTTGGGAGTAGATTGCATCAAGGAGGTATTGATCAACGCCGGCCGGGAGGAGAAGTACATCGACTTTGTATGTGAGGGTCTGAGATTGGTGTTGTCCCATAATGCCTTCACATTCGGTGGCAAGTGGTTCGCCCAGAGGACAGGTACGGCCATGGGCACCCCTGTAGCGTGCACCTTTGCCAATATTTTTCTGGCATGTTTTGAGAGCCGCTATGTCCTTTCCCTGGGCAACCACTATGCACAGAATGTGAAGGCATACCACCGATATGTGGATGATGTGTTTATAGTGTGGGAGGGATCTGAGCTCGAGTTCCACTCATTCGTACAGTACCTCAATACAGTTAATACGATGAACATGCGATTCACATCGGTGTTTGGGAACAAAAGCATAGATTTCCTGGATGTACGGGTTACAGAGTCTGAGGGTAGGCTCAGTACCACGGCATTCCGTAAGCCTACAGCCACCAACTCCCTGCTGCATTTTGGTAGTTTCCACCCGGAGCATACTAAGACCAGCCTACCTTACAGTCAGTTCCTCCGACTTAGACGAATTAACAGCGACGAAAGCAGATTTCAAATCCAAGCAGAGGAGTTGAAGGCCAGGCTTAGGGACCGGGGATATCCAGCAGGACTACTAGAGGAGGCACAGGGGAAGGCAATGAATGTCCCTCGGAGGGACTTGTTGAAGGGCAGGAGGAGGACCCCTGGGGGGATAGAGGGAACAGAGGAGAACAGGTTTTCCTTCTCCTTTAGATACTCCCCCTGTGAGAGGGCCATACGATCGGCCATTCAAAGGAATTGGCATATCCTCACTCAGGATCCAGATTTAGCCAGTATTTCAGGTGCTAGACCGCTAGTCGCTTTCAGGAGAAGCACCACTATTAGAGACAGATTGGTCCATAGTAAACTTCCAACAATGGGAGGGACATGGTTATCTAGGGATTCACCCACTGGCAATCACAGATGCGGTCACTGCAACTACTGCAACCTAAATGGCCAACTAAAGGTGGCAGAGTTTGGAGGGGTGAGACAGGTAGTGAAGTCGCTGATAACTTGTCGGTCGGACTTCGTGGTGTATGTGGTCTACTGCCCCTGTGGTCGTTTCTACATTGGGAAAACCATTAGGAAATTATTTACCCGATTTAGGGAGCATCGAAGATCCATTACTAAAGGTAATGGAAGCCCCCGTCTGATTGAACACGTACAACGAGTACACGGGGGCAACCCAGATGTTCTCAAGTTCTCTGGCATTGAGAGGATTGAGCATAAGGGCGTGGGAGGGGACCGTGCAAAACTCCTCCTTCAGCGTGAGAGCAGGCTCATTAGTAAATTTGGGGCCTTGGGCCCTTTGGGACTCAATGACCGCAACGAGCTCAATGTATTCTTGTGATATTTACTATCTCTTCCTTTTTCTTCTTTCATACTGGTCAGGCTACCTTGGCCACCTAATCCCAAGCCACCATTTTACTATAACTTGGAGCATATGCTCATACAGTATTCCGCAACCTGCGCCCCTTACCATATAGCACCCTGCGCCCTTTATAGCACCCTGCACCCCTTACCCTCTTCAAATTGTAGGGTGGTATTAATAGTTCGCTGTACATAAGTGCCATTTAGCATGGATCGACGATCAGATCGTCGCAGCTTTAGTGTCTTCTTGTTTTTAGCTTCAGCAGTGGCATTGAACCTCCGGTCCGGGTTTTGGAAGGACCTCCATGCCGGGCCTGACGATCTATCATCCTCCCACTTACCTGAATAGTTTTAATTATCACCTGGTTGTCACATATACTTTGTCTCCTTGTGTGTTTATATAAGGATATTCATGTGCATCACTGAACTATTGTTGCGGTCTCATTGTCACAGGTGTTGTAATGCATTGCTTGTTACTAGGTATGGCCACGCCCACTAGGCATGGCCACGCCCACTAGGTTTGACCACGCCCACCCGCGGTCATGTGTATTTTAGCGATGATGCGGAGAGGCGTGGCCATCGGCTTGAGAAAGCGCCACAGTGCGTGAAACGGCCCCGTTGCCGGAACCTGTCTGTTTACCCCCCTGCATGCTTCCCCACCAATAAAGGACGCTTTTCCTGCTTTTGGAACCGGTGAGTGCCGTCATCTTTCTCTATGTTTATGTATGGATATCCTCTTTTATATATTGATTGAGCACCGCTGGAAAGTCCTGCCGTGATCACCCCTGCCCCTGGAGAGTCGGGCACACGTTGGGCTGTCGGCGGTATCGTTGGGGCTGTGCCCGCCAGAGACTTTTTTCCATTTAATATTGTTTGCAACTCAATCTATTTTATTTTTCTGGAGGGCCACCTACCTGCTCCTCTGGTTTGAAAACTTTTTTGGACTGCCACATACAGGCACTATCCAAATTAAATTGTCTCCATAGCAGCCTCCACACGTTGTCTCCATTGCTACCTCCAAAAGTCGTCCATATAGCTGCCTCCATACATCGTCCCCTTATCAAACGAGGTGTGTCAGGCAGAAATTTGGGTTGTTTTCATGGATTCCACATCAAAGTTGTTAACTTTGTCGCCACCCTGCTGTGTTATCCACAAAATATACTGGCAAACTTTTATGATTAACCGATATTATTTCAGCGCTTCTTGCGCATCTGTTGATTACACTGCTGTGTAATCCACAAAATATACTGCCAAACTTTTACCATTTACGGATATTATTTCAGCGCTTCTTTTGTATCTGTTTACATTCCCCTCACCCGCCATATCCCAAACTTATAAGAACGCTACTACACTTAACTTGGTGGAGGCTGGGACCGAGTCTGACCCTGGGGCTGGTCATATACTGGCGACGCCGAGGATTGCGGGGCCTACCTCGGTCCAGGTCTCAAAGGCCTACTATACCTCCTCCTCCTCCCACCCCTCCTCCACCTCCTCCTCCTCCGAATTACCATCCGTGGGCATGGCGCCATCAGTCGGTAGCTCTAGGCACAGCAGCAGTGCCGTAGCTAAGTGACAGCAGGCGGTGCTCAAACTGCTGAGCCTAGGCGATAAAAGGCACACTGCCCAAGAGCTATTACAGGGCATTCCACATCAAACTTGTTAACTTTGTCGCCACCCTGCTGTGTAATCCACAAAATATACTGGCAAACTTTTATCATTTACCAATATTATTTCAGCGCTTCTTGCGCATCTGTTTACATTCCCCTCACCCGCCATATCCCAAACTTATAAGAACGCTACTACACTTGATCTTATACAAAAGGTTCTTAGAAGTGCTGTTTGGGGAGTAGCCTAGAGCTAGGGGCTTGGATTGGCGAAAGCTCGCCTGGCAGCGGAGCGCCAGCTCCATCCCAAGATCCAACTAACATAGTTTTAACTGCAGCACCTTTAATCTACTACTAGTTCACTGCCTCCATAATAATAATAATAATAATCTTTATTTATATAGCGCCATCATATTCCGTAGCGCTTTACAAATCATAGGAAACAAATACAAATGTAATATAACAGAGCACAACATTTGTATGGTACAACAGGAGTGAGGTCCCTGCTCACCAGAGCTTACGGTTTATGAAGATGATGGGGTAACACGAGGCAAAAGAATATTTAATGGTCAAGCCATTCTTCTTAGGAAATAGAACAAAATATAATAAATGGAATTGCTGCCGCTTGAACCACTCAGCCGTCATCTTATATACCAGGTCCAGGGTGAATGGGACTGCAGAGAAGTCTGGTGCCTGTTGGTTGCTGGATAACAGATGGGAGGACGACACAGGACGGGTTAGTAGAAGAGCTAAAACTTCATGCAGTTAATGAGTGTTATAGGCTTGCCTAAAGAAATGGGTTTTAAGAGCACGTTTGAAACTTTGGAGGTTAGGTATTAGTCTGATAGTCCGGGGCAGAGCATTCCATAGAATTGGTGCAGCTCTAGAGAAGTCTTGGAGACGCGAGTGGGAGGTCCGCACTAGGGTAGAGGTTAATCTAAGATCACTGGCGGATCTAAGAGCACGGGTTGGGCGATAGACTGAGATAAGAGAGGAGAGGTAGGGGGGTGCAGCATTATACAGAGCTTTATGGATGAGGGTTATTATTTTAAACTGTATTCGAAAGGAGACTGGCAACCAGTGCAGTGACTGGCATGAACTATAGGCATACATGGTCCCCTTATCAAACGAGCTGTGTCAGGCAGAATTTTGGGTTGTTTTCATGGCTTCCACAACAAACTTGTTAACTTTGTCGCCACCCTGCTATGTAATCCACAAAATATACTGGCAAACTTTTATCATTTACCAATATTATTTCAGCGCTTCTTGCGCATCTGTTTACATTCCCCTCACCCGCCATATCCTAAACTTATAAGAACGCTACTACACTTGACCTTATACAAAAGGTTCTTAGAAGTGCTGTTTGGGGAGTAGCCTAGAGACAGGGGCTTGGATTGGCGAAAGCTCGCCTGGCAGCGGAGCGCCAGCTCCATCCCAAGATCCAACTAACATAGTTTTAACTGCAGCACCTTTAATCTACTACTAGTTCATTGCCTCCATACATGGTCCCCTTATCAAACGAGCTGTGTCAGGCAGAATTTTGGGTTGTTTTCATGGCTTCCACATCAAACTTGTTAGCTTTGTCGCCACCCTGCTGTGTAATCCACAAAATATACTGGCAAACTTTTATCATTTACCGATATTATTTGAGCGCTTCTTGCTCACCTCCTTTGGTTCCTCTCTGCCACCCATTGGTCCATTTGGGGTATGTTGCCAAGACACTCTCTAGCCTGCCGATGCTGCCG
Organism: Engystomops pustulosus; assembly: GCF_040894005.1. Taxonomy (NCBI): domain Eukaryota; kingdom Metazoa; phylum Chordata; class Amphibia; order Anura; family Leptodactylidae; genus Engystomops; species Engystomops pustulosus. Next base: position 80,516,091 of record NC_092419.1, on the reverse strand, counting down.
CTGCCTCTGCATGCCGTCCCCTATAGTGTCAGGGTCAATTATTGGATGTTTCAGATGCTATCTAGCTTCATTCTGTCACTCTGTCATGGCCATGCTGTTGCCCATAATTTTGGCATAATGGTGCGTTTAAGCAGCCTCAGAGGCATCCATGCATGCTGCCCCTGCTGTTTCCTGTCCATTTCCGTGGCATTTCCATCCTTTTCTGAGGTTTCCAGGTGTTTGGCCAAGCTTCCCTGTGCAGAGCCTTGGTCCCCTTGAAAAATGCTCGAGTCTCCCATTGACTTCAATGGGGCTCGTTATTCGAGACGAGCACTCGAGCATCGGGAAAAGTTTGTCTCGAATAACGAGTACCCGAGCATTTTAGTGCTCGCTCATCTCTAATCCTGACTATTCAAGAAACTTCTCGTTCTCTCTACCTCTTTAATGTGTGAACCATGTTAACCTTTTACAGGTCCTACTGTTGATTTCCATCTACTCTATTAATATAATTTGTTAAGAATTTTTGTTAAGTTTTTTGGGCAAATCTGCTGTATACTAGTATTGTTTATCCCTGTGGCCAATCTTGAATGGCAATTTAGAGGTGAAGCTCAAACCCCATGCCTGGTTGGAGAAAAGTATGAAGTTAAGCCCAGTAGTTGCCTTTACCAAAATTGAGAAGGAGTATAAATCTGTGATGTATTGAGTCTACAGAGTGAGATGTGATGCATCTGACAACGTGTGGAGTCAAGAACCACAATGGAAGACAATTGACAAAGGAGCCTCCCTGCAAGAGAACATAGTACTGATATTCAAGTAAAAATGGTACCCTATGTCTTTCAAAGTAACCCCTGAAACCGGGGAAGAGATATTGAGGTCGCTAAGGAGAGACAATATTGTCATAACTGTATTGTGTTACGAAAGCTATCCTTGAGAAGCCCTTATTGCTGGCATTACAGGCTGTACTGCTGTCCCGGTATAAATAAGTCAGAACTATGCTGTCACACTACATCTGGGTCTTTCAATGGCATCATTCCACAGCTCTCTCACCCATCTTACATCCCCTTTTTCATTCTCAGTACTACTCAATGTTCCTCTACATTCCTCATCCCTTACTATAATGAGACCTTAACAAATTTAATGTCATGATCACTACAAAACAAAATCATGAATCCAAAGCTTTATAAAACAGATTTGACGGGACTGTGACAGAGTTCTGGCCAGCCAAGAGAAATCTTAACCCGTTCTCCACTTGGTACCCTCACTTCAGAAAAACGCACGGAACGCAGGGATCCATTCCTGATGAGTTTCACAGCTGGTTATTTTTCCCCATGCAAAGAGCCCCAGGGTTTAATGGTTTCCAGGATCCAAATAAGATCAGCTTACAAAGTAACCGCAAATATGTGGACAATGAGTCTTGCAAAAGGATGAATATGACAGCTTAACCAGGAGCTGCTCATACTAATAGCCTTGAAATGGCCAACATTTCTTGTTATTATCGAGAAATCATGTAGGCAACACTTGGTAAAAGGTACCACCAATAATCAGATGGATGTGGAGATAGCACATAGACTCGGCAGCTGAGGAAATAGATAATTCTGCAGAAAGCAAGGAACATGTACCACTATGTCATTATGTTGGGCTTTGGATTAGTGCTCTTTTCTCATTTTGTATACAAAATGACTTTGAGAAAACCATAAATCAGTTATATAGAGATTCCCCAAGCTGTCAATAGGAGCTAAATAAATTTGCCATTTGTGTCATCAGGTATGTAAATGTCAAATTACATTATTTCCAAATAGGTTAATATCCATGTACTTTATATATCATAGATACGCATCTAAGCCAAGTGGGCAATGTGGTACAGAATCAAAATATAAACAGCCAGTCAGTAGACAAGCAATAGGTCAAAGATACCAAAATATGAAAGTCGAGAAAATGCTAGCAGTCTCAAGTAAAGACTTATAGCAATCATTGGGAAGGACAGACAAATCTCTTATGACCAGAAGGTGACTAGACCAGTTTCCTGACATCCAGACCAGCAGGGGAGAAATCTGAGAGGAATAATAATAAAGAGTTTGTATATTCTATCCGTGTTTGCATGTGTTTCCTCCCACAATCCAAAACATACTGGTAGGTTGATAAGATTGTGAGTCCCATTGGGGACAGGGACAGATTTGGCAAGCTCTGTGCTTCGCTGCATAATCTGTATGCGCTATATTAAGGAATTAATAATATAATATTAATAATTTATTTATTTATATACACTCACCGGCCACTTTATTAGGTACACCATGCTACTAACGGGTTGGACCCCCTTTTGCCTTCAGAACTGCCTCAATTCTTCGTGGCATAGATTCAACAAGGTGCTGGAAGCATTCCTCATAAATTTTGGTCCATATTGATATGATGGCATCACACAGTTGCCGCAGATTTGTCGGCTGCACATCCATGATGCGAATCTCCCGTTCCACCACATCCCAAAGATGCTCTATTGGATTGAGATCTGGTGACTGTGGAGGCCATTTGAGTACAGTGAACTCATTGTCATGTTCAAGAAACCAGTCTGAAATGATTCCAGCTTTATGACATGGCGCATTATCCTGCTAAAAGTAGCCATCAGATGTTGGGTACATTGTGGTCATAAATGGATGGACATGGTCAGCAACAATACTCAGGTAGGCTGTGGCGTTGCAACGATGCTCAATTGGTACCAAGGGGCCCAAAGAGTGCCAAGAAAATATTCCCCACACCATGACACCACCACCAGCCTGAACCTTTGATACAAGGCAGGATGGATCCATGCTTTGATGTTGTTGACGGCAAATTCTGACCCTACCATCCGAATGTTGCAGCAGAAATCAGACCAGGCAACGTTTTTCCAATCTTCTACTGTCCAATTTCGATGAGCTTGTGCAAATTGTAGCCTCAGTTTCCTGTTCATAGCTGAAAGGAGTGGCACCCGGTGTGATCTTCTGCTGCTGTAGCCCATCTGCCTCAAAGTTCCACATACTGTGCGTTCAGAGATGCTCTTCTGCCTACCTTGGTTGTAACGGGTGGCGATTTGAGTCACTGTTGCCTTTCTATCAGCTCGAACCAGTCTGCCCATTCTCCTCTGACCTCTGGCATCAACAAGGCATTTCCGCCCACAGAACTGCCGCTCACTGGATTTTTTCGCTTTTTCGGACCATTCTCTGTAAACCCTAGAGATGGTTGTGCGTGAAAATCCCAGTAGATCAGCAGTTTCTGAAATACTCAGACCAGCCATTCTGGCACCAACAACCATGCCACGTTCAAAGGCACTCAAATCACCTTTCTTCCCCATACTGATGCTCGGTTTGAACTGCAGGAGATTGTCTTGACCATGTCTACATGCCTAAATGCACTGAGTTGCCGCCATGTGATTGGCTGATTAGAAATTAAGTGTTAACGATCAGTTGGACAGGTGTACCTAATAAAGTGGCCGGTGAGTGTAGTGCACACAGATTACGCAGCGCTGCACAGAGCTTGCCAAATCAGTCCAGAAGGCACCGGTTCATCACAGCTAGGTTAACCAACTGTAACACAGAAAAAGTTACCAGGAGACGGGTGTGGTAGAAAATAATCAATGCAGCCAGGAGTGGAATAGGACAGCATTCAAACTAGTGCACAACAGAATGCAAACAAAGTACAAAATTACAGTCAGCAGCAAATCTTCTGTCATACTTTACAAGTATAGGATGATGTTGAAGCACATCATTTGGCACAATCATATTAATGTTATGTTGTAGTGCATTTTTCTTTGGCATCACGTAAAAGTAAAAGATATCAACTTTTATTTTGTCATTTTATGTAATTTTTCAATATCACATGCACAATAATTCCAAGTTATTCTTTAAAATCTAAATTCAGTGTACAGACAAAAAGTGGGAAGGTGAACCATTAATCTTCCTCATTGCTTATCTCACATTGAGTAATCTGCACAAGTCATAGTGGGGCTTGTTTAATAAGGGCCCTTGGATCACATTTCCTCTAGACTTCCTAAAATTATTGGGATTTGCGCCGCTTTGGCAGGTATTAGATTGCGTTGCATGCGATCGAATTTTGGTTTAGTGGCGCCGGCTTTCATGAAACAATCCGACTAATTTGGATTGAGTGTGAGATTTAACATCCAATTTGTTTTGCTAGACAAGGCACTTACATACACCAGGAAGAAGATGGTGAACTCTGTCGGACCTGAGCGGGGAAGTGACACATCCAGGATATCGGGCGCACAATCTTAGTGAATCGCGGCAAATGTGCATTCTGGTCGGACAATACACTATTGGGGGTGGTGCAGGACCAGGTAACTTAATGTGCCCTAGTGTGTTTCTTGCGCCTCATCTCCAGTAAAAAGCAATTGTTACTCCACATACAGATAGAATAGCTATAATCAAACATTTTACAATAATTTTTTGCAATTTTTTTTATGTAAAGTTCTCCTATGGGGTTCTGTTAATTGTGTAATTAAACCTTTGGAGCCACATGAAAGTGCTGTAGAATGGGTTAAACCTCACCCCTTGGCATGCTTCAATAGTACAGAGTATAAAGAAAGCTGCTGTATCCAGACTTCTCTGACAAAGCTGTAGCTGACAGTGCCCTGACAGCACAAAAGTGAGAGTTAAAAGCAGAGCCCTTTTGTTTCTTAATCTGCCCAACGCCTAATTAAAGATGAAGGTGACTGTGAGCTGTTCCTGCCTCAATGGAATGATGTCATTCTGTGGGAACCTGTTACTTCATTCCTTCACTGTGATGTCATCAAGTCTCTCGCTAGCCATCTGACAACATTACATGCAGCATGAAAATCATAATGTGAGACATATGCCCACATTAAGGAAACGTCCCATTGGAGACTGTATTATAAAATAGGAGATTTGGAACATACTCAACAAGGAATAGGAAAATATGTTGCATTGATAAACATTAGGGGAATATATATGGTATGTACAGTAGATGGCTTTCGCAATGTATGTTGGTTTGGAGAGCAGGTTTTCCATATTAGTCAATGCTTTTCTTCAGGAATCAGGTTGTGAATACCGTCACAGGCAGTCCGTGCCAAAACACGACTTGGCATCGGTGTCCGCATCTCGGCTCATTACAGCTGCACACCATTAAACCCCTGCTTCCTTTTCTATTAGTGTGCTTTGGACTGAACCCCATTCCCTCCCACCATTACAGGAGCTCCATGATTGCTCTTTGTGTTAGACTCTTGCTACTTCTTGGGGTTTGAGGATCTGTAAAGAGAGACTTCTCGTTGTTTAATCAGCTGGGGCAGTGTCCATGGAATTATCTCTCCATGAATATAGCCACCCACTGACATCCCTCCCAGGTACCAGCCCTGCCAGAACCTCCATGGAGCAGCAGATGGAAGGACACTGGGATCAGGTCCTGCTGGGTTATGAGCTCACTGAACATAAACATCTGCTGGGAATGACTAGTATATGTTCCTCCCACCTTCTAAAAAGTTTAATACTGTTTGGAGCACTGACTGGTTCTATAGAATTAGGTGAATACTTGAAGCCAATAACCTTTCTATGATGTGTGATCTAAGTAAATTATTCAAATACCTGTCAAGTGAAAGAGACAGAGTCTTAATTTTTTAACCATACCATCAAACTTTTTGCCAATATTTAACTTAGCTTCCCCATTTCTCCTAAATTATTCCGACTTTAAAGGGAATTTGTCACCAGAAATCTTTTTATCCAAGTTTTCATGTTTATTATTTTTAGGAATTTTTAAGGAATATATTCTTTTTCGTTCATTCAGCGGTTTTAGTTTTTTTTAGTAAAAAACAGTCTATTTCCTTCAATTTTCATTTGGACTTATAAAATGGACTAGGGGTTTTCTTTTCAGGACAAGGGTGCGATCTTAACCGTGATAACTTCCACTAATGGTAATCCTGTTGGTGATGTCAAAACATATCTACCTCCTCTATCTCCATATAGCATGCTCGGAAGACTCTTCCTAGTTGCTCTATTGCTACCTATGGCCATGTGGCTGCCGTAAAGTACAACACTAAATGCTATTAGCATAGCAGAGAAGACGCTGAGGCAAGATGGTGGCTAACATTATCAGAAACAGACAATAGAATTAAAATTATTATAAAAACTGTTTTAAAAAAGTGATCAATACTTGCTTTTTCAAAAGTAATCCTCAATATTTCTGAGCTATTTTCGTTGATTCTTTTTATGCAGTTTTCAGATTTTATTTGTTTTACATCCCTTATTTAGTAACTCATATTTGTTGTTCAAAGGGGTTTACTAATAGGGAAAATTCGGCACCCCTACGGTTACACCTCTGCCCTTGATGACCCACTTCAGTCACTAGCCTTTCCCATGTGTCACAGGGACAAGGACATAAGGACCAGCAAAGAACCCAGGGGCCACAACTGGAGCAATAGAGGTGGTGTGGGGGGGGGGGGGAGAGGTGTCAGTAATCCTTCTTTTAGGGCTGCATTCACACACGGTATGCCTGCCGTGCTAGCATACCGCCGTGTGCTGGAGAGGAGGAGGAGGTGACCCCTCCTCCCTCCATGGGAAACAACGGTGCATGGCCACACACCAGGCAAAAGATAGAGCATGTTCTATATTTTCCTGGCGCCGTACCACTGCCGTGCCGCCATTGCCGTCTATGGGGACGTATATGCGGCCGCATGTACGTCACGACGGACGGCAGTGTGAATAAACCCTAAGTATTAGTAAAAAATGTCGAGGGGCAACCCAACGGACAACCAGTGCAGACCATGTTCATGACCACCCTTTATATCTGTAGCTATTTTCTTTTCCACACACTTACCTTATAAAACACATGCCTAAAAACATTATCCATGCTATAATAGCTGATATAACGCAAACTATAATAAAAAGTTAGATATCGATCTGACCCTTTGCCAAATAAAACAGTGAACGCAGATCAGGTGCTGTTGTCTGTGACCTTTTGGTTCCCTTTCTATATGTCTGACCTGAAATGTTCTTTCTTAAATTCCAAAACGTGGCAAACTTTTCCAAAGTTGCAATATTAGCAGCTCCAGAGAATAGGTTTCAAAGTTTCACCAGACACCTCCCTGTTCCTATATCTCATTTTACAAACTATAATATTTGCCGGCTCCCTGGCATTGATAATGCATTGTTTGGCCACCAAATATAGAAACTCCCAGATCCATTTTCTCTTCAGTACCTGAAAACATGTATTTTGCCTCTGGGTTTTTACGGCCCAAATGCATGAATTTGCACATATTTACATTGAAATACTTCCATTTCCTGGGAATTGTTCTCTCTGCTCTCACTACATTTTTCAGTTTTCTTAAATGTTAATCTCACAATACTGACTGGGAAAAGGGAGGATTTATTCCAGACTTGTGCCATTGTATTCGCAATTGTTTATGGTTCCTATACGATATGTATTGTGAATTTTTTGTCTCTGCTGAAATATGTGTAAACTACTCAATTAGTGAACTTAGTGTAAAAAGATAAAAGTAAATCACCAAATTTACCCTCCCTAATGCAATTTAAAGTTGTTAAATCACAGCCATAAACATATCTAGCTGTATTGTTATCAAGGGTGTATCATTATTTCTACATAGCATAGACCATAAACACATCAACCTAACACAATAATGTATTTGTCCACATTACCACTCGGATCATTCAGTTGAAGCCGCCATTTTGTTGAAGACAAAATATATTAAAATGTATAGAAATCTGATTCTGATGCCATTAGGATGGCAGTGAAATAGTTTAGGACAATTTTTTGTTACCTCATAGTAATAGTGTGCACACTGACCATTTGATCTTTTGTCTTTTGTATTTCTTGTCTGCTCTAGGCAGTGGGCACCTCTCCATAGAACACCGACACATAGACACAATTCCCAAGGGAAGATAAGGAGATTGCAGACTTGAAGTGGAGGAAAGAGGATGTACGCATAGAAGGAAGAATAAGGTAACTCAGGCTTCTTATATTCACTTGTACTTTTGATTTATAAAAATTTCTTTATGAAAAATCAGTGACCTTACCGCATTTGGATGTTACTGTACATCCAGTAGTGGAGGGGGGAGTATAAAGCGGGCTCACGTGCTGAGCCCTCTTCATACTCAGCGGGTGATTACTGCACAATGGAGCAAACACCCATCGCTAACACCTGCAATTGGTGCTGGCCAATGGCATAAACGAACCGGTGGCATGTGGGCGCTGCCATCTCTGCTCAGATCGTCACTTTCCCTGACGTCATTGAGGAGCGGCAATCCGTTGCTATGACAGCCTCAGGTCACACAAAGAACCAAGGCTGTGCTATGACAGCCTCGGGTCACACAAAGATCTGAGGCTGTCATGTTTTAGGCTATCTATCACAATGTGCGTTTTGCACATTGTAATAGATGATGTGCAAAATCCCCATATACTGCCATACTGTAGTATGGCAGTATGTGAAAGGATCAATCAGACAACCTAGGGTTAAATTACCCTGGAGGGTCTGGAAGATAGTAAAAAAATAAAAACCTAAAAATTCTAATCACTCCTCTTTCCTTAGAACTGATATAAACATAAAAAGTAAAAATCATAAACATGTTATGTATCGCCACATCCCAAAATATAATAACATTTTTTCCCAGAGTTTAGCCCTGTATTGGAAAATAGTGCACAAAACTGAAAATGCCACTTTTTGGCCATTTTGCTAAATATAATTTTCAATAAAATGTGATCAAAAGGGCGTAAAGTCCTCAACATGGTAGCATTGAAAATGTCATCAAAAGCCGTAGAAAATGACACCACCCATACTGGCGTACGGAGCGTACACCAGTATGAAAAAGTTATTAGAAGATGGCAAAATTAAGAATTTTTTTTTTGTACAGGAGGTTTTAATTTTTGTAAATTTTATGAAAACATTATAAAACCTATACAAATTTGGTAACTCCATGATCGTACAGACCTAAAGAATAAAGTACACATGTCATTTGGGGCTCACAGTAAAAGCTGTAAAATCCGAGCCCACAAGAAAATGGTGCAAATGTGGTTCTCCATCATTTTCACTGCATTTAGAATTTTTTTCTTGCTTCCGAGTACACAGCATGGAATATTAAATACTGTCACTATGAAGTGCAATTTGTTACGCAAAAAAACAAGCCCTCACACAGCTCTGTACATGGAGAAATAAAAAATTATGGATTCTTGAAGGTCGGGAGTGAAAAATGAAAACGCAAAAATGATAAAAGGGCCATAACAGGAAGGGGTTAAAGTCCATTTAGACCATCTGCAGTAAGCACTAAAAGGCAAGCTGAATTTTTTGGTATATAGTTTGCATTCAATAGCATCAGAAATCTCAGACAAAATATGTTTTCTGGCTACATCACTATCCATGAACTCATACTGAGGCCATTTTCACACAGTCAGTATTTTGGGACAAAAGCAAAGGTCAATCCAAAACATAGAGAAGGTGCACATTTTTCCATCATACTGTACATTCTGCCTGTGTATATTTCCATCCTGATTTTGGCTGAAAAATACTGATGCAGAATCCCAAGCAATCCAAACAAGAGGAGAGTGGTTAAGACAGAACAATGCCTTCTCAGATCTCAGTTTTATATGCTGGTTGTCTATTGCTTTTTCAGTATAATATATTCTCATTTTGTTGTTTTATTTTTCCTCAGTATGACAGCTCTAACCATGACTTGTATACATATGTATAAATGCAAAAATGCAGGCAAGACATGTTCCCTGAATTATGTCCATATGTTTTCCTGGTCATTTAAGGCAAAGGAAAGTAAAAAAAACAAAAGGAGTTTTTTGGTTTATATAGAAATGTGGAAAAATGTGATTTATTTTATAGGGCAGACAGATGGATGTGTGACTTATGATTGAGCAGTGAGAAACAAACTTGTAGGATGGACAAACATTACAAGATCTGGTATACAAAATCTTATGACCATCTATCTATCTAATGTGAGGGTGATCTAACAGACTTACAAATAGCTTCCACGCTTGGGGATGGAAAGTATCCCTTAATCTGAAAATGAGAGGCAGAAGTAAGGGTTATGTTAAGAGAGATATGAGTTAAAGGGAACCTGTCACCATATTTTCACAAATACAGCTAGCACAGGTATTAACTAAATTTCACTGTTATTTTAGCCACAAATTGTTTTCCTCACATGCCCATAAAATCAACTTTGTTCTCTTACCTGGCATAAACCTCCAAGTTAGAAGGAGTGTGTCCTCTTCGGCCAAGTCCAGAGGTTTCTCTCCATGCCATATGCCTCTTCTCACCATAAAACACTTTATGCCATGTGACTAGAGAGATGTCCTTTACCCTCTAACATTTGCAAAATCTATCACATGTATGTATCTTATCAAATGAAATTGCAGCATGCCTCCATTGAGTTCTTATCTTCCCTTACCTCCATGGAGGAATGCTGTGATTTCATGTGATCAGATACACACATGAGGTAAATTTTGCAAATGTTAGGGGGTAAAGGACCTTCGATCACCCTGGTTACATGACATGAAATGCTGAATAATGTAAAAAGGCTCTCTTTCAATGTTCTAGCAAGGCACTGTGGAAGAGAAAGTGTTCTGGTAGCAGTGACACTAGGGAGGCAGGACAGTGTAGTCAGTGTAGTAGATTTTTTTACCATTGCATCCATGGAAAGGAACCATTTTGGGACAATGGCAATGCTTTTTAATCATAGTTTTTTAAGGAAGAAGGTTTTTGGGCGGGTTAATTAGAATGGCACATTCCAATCTCTCCTTCTCTCTCTGCTGGAAAAATAGGATGATACAATTTAATATTACACATCAGCATTATTATACACTTTTTCTGTATAAATGAGATGAAATTATGGGAGAATTCAGATTGATCTTCCTAGTGTTATGTGGACTTTGTATAGACTAGGGGCAGTACGGTGGTTCAGTGATTAGCACTACAGCCTTGCAGCTCTGGGGTCTTGGGTTCAAGTCCCAGGGTCAACACCTGCAAAGAGTTTGTATGTTCTCTCCATGTTTGCGTGGGTTTCCTCTGGGTCCTTCGGTTTCCTCCCACTCTCCAAAACATACTGGTAGGTTGATTAGATTGTGAACCCAATTGGGGACAGGGACAAGCCCTGTGCAGCACCGCATAATCTTTTAGGCAATTTTAGGTATCTTTGATCTAGATTACAGGGAGGTACCCAAGATACAGGAGATGAAGTATAAAATGATTCCTCGATATTCCTCAATTATCATCTCTCAGATGACACCCAACTCTTAAAGACAATGTACCCCCATTCCTTTAGATTCCAGTATATTATGAATGCCTTTAACTACTCTCTAAACTCTAATACAAAATATTATGAACCCCACTCCTAAAGTGCACTAAAGGGATTTATCACTTATATAAGTCAGGTGTTCTGCTTATACACAGATTATGGAGCTGTCTGCTTCCTGTTCCACTCTCCGATCCTGCACGAGTGCTGCATGTTGTACCCTCACTAATCTAATACTAAGCACCTATTCAATGCAAATATTAATAATTCTTTATTTATATAGCGCCTACAAATTATGCAGCACTGCACAAAACATGACAAATTGGTCCCTGTCCCCATGGGGCTCACAATCTAAACAACCTACCAGTTTGGTTTGGAGTGTGGGAGGAAACCGGAGGTAACCTATGCAAACACGGAGAGAACATACAAACTCTTTGCAGATGTTGACCTGGGTGGGATTAGAACCCAGGTCCCCAGCGCTGCAAGGCAGAAGTGCTACCCAGTCAGCCATCGTGTTGCCCAGTGCAAATCTATTAAAGCTTTTAGCCTGGAACACCCCTTTAGAACCAGCTGTTGTAGAACCTATAAATAGATGCTGTTACCGGGACGCTCATAAATCAATCCACTAATTTGTCTCTATGAAGAGCATAGCCCTACAGGTTACACTGCACTTGAGCAGGACCAGATGTATCCTGCAATGTCTTCATTATAAGCAGTAGAAAGTTATTCAGTAAATCAGGAAAATGAAGTAAAATAAATTTAAGCAAGTGTATATAAACTAAGAGAGCAAATATCCACATGTGAACCAGCGGCTGATTGTAAGCAATTACTTCTCATATAACTGCAACCAATTAGTCATAGTTCAGATATTAACCTGCAAGTAATAATGTCTGGGACTTGAAGGAAGGGAGGAAGTCTACTGGTAACATGTATCAGTCTCACACTCTAAGGACGTTCAATTCCCAAATCAGATTGTTTGAAATAACTTAGTTACCCCAGAGCAGACGCATTAGTGACCCCACAAGCTGGAATGGCTGCCCCCACTTTCCGCTTCAAGTGTTCTCTACCGTCACAGGACGCTGATTCAGAAATTCTTCAGATAGTTATCAAAAAGCTACTTGTGTTTGCGCTCCTTCAGGTTCAGCCAAAAGTCCTCTGGCAGTGGCAAAAAAAAAGGAGGACTGCAGGGTGGGTGCTCTGCATGTGATTATAAGGAATGGACCCCGCTGCTGTCAAGTTATTTCAAAGAACCCTACGTGATCAGTGGAAATATGAATCAAGACGTTTGTCCACCATAGAAATGTCCGTCCCAATTTTAGAGTGAAACCTTAGTATAAAAATCCTGGAGAGAAGTTTAACTCTTAACTCGGTCAATTACTCTTGCCTTGGTCTTGTAGTGATTGTTGGTGTATAATATAGATAAATATATACAGTATATAGAAGGCTCACTGCTGGGAGGGGTATTTAAATATTCATCTAAGTAGCTGGTATACAGTTTTCTTTATATGTATTTATACAACGCCTTTCACAAAAACTGCAAGTGATTTCTCTCTCAATTTGTTCGACTTTTTCAAAGCCGAATTTTGATGTATTATTAAGATGCATTCATTGTGAAATGCAAAACTGTTACATGTGTCACAGCATAAGTAACAATTCCCCATTACAGACACTTGTGCTCGCATGTTAATGAGGCCGTTAGAAGCTTCTGAAATTCTGCATAAATTTCATGTGTTCATCTAACTCTTAGAAATTGGGAAGCCAACATGGTAAGTAATCCGCAATAATTATAGTATAGATTTTCTAAATTATTCATTAAAATACGCCAACACTCAATTGATCTTCCCCCAACGGCATATATAGAGAAGAATATTCCAGCTTAGTTGTGCTGTTTTGATGCAGATATGATCATGCAGGGGTCTGGACAGGTCAGACAGAAGTCCAGCCGGGAGTAAGGGGAGGCAGCTATAGCTAAGAGGTAGGTCAGGCTCGGGTTGTCACCAAGAATCAGTATACGCAGATCAGTCGGACAACATAGCCATGTCAGCAACACAAAGGTCAGAAGGGTAACAGAAACATTTGCAGGAAACCAGAGGTGAACCTAAACTATTCTCTGCCTGAGGAGAGCTTTAGAATGGCTACCCCTCCATCCCATCCCGTAGTAATATATCAGGTTAGTTTTTTCAATTAAGTGGGTTCCCCATGCAGTGTCTCACAGCCATGCTTACATCTGTTGTGAAGAGACACTATTTTTAAGAGCCAGATCCTGCTGTGTTGTAGGTGGCTGTGACCCTCATGTTGCCCACCATGTAGCTGCAAGTGGTGCTGCCTGGGGCTAATGGCTCAACTCGCCTCCTGACCAATGCACCCCTGAATGAAAATAAGTGATCAGTAACTACAACGCTTCAAAACCTCCCTCAAGTGTGCACTAGGATTTGCCAGCTATACTTTAGGAACCGGTGCACGGGCCCTGGTATTAGGTAAATTATTATATCCAATATATAAATTGCTATACTATTCCAAATACAAATTTTTGTAAATGGTAACCTTAGGACAAATTGCAGGACCCATATAAAGATAAAAATTAACAATAATCTTGTATAGAACAAGAGGCTGTAAGCCGGTACAGACCTACTCCTGCTTTCTGCTAAGATGTGGATACATTTTTGTCAATTCTAGAAAATCCTCTGAGCTGAAGCTATCAGGATGGGGGTAGAGAGGGATTTTCACTGTTGATGTATTTAGCACATAGAGGATTTTCTAGGCTCTCTACCCTGTGAAGGGGTAATTGGAGTCAATAGTGTCAGTCTGTAGATGACGACCTCATTAAAGCCTCTTTCAGGGTTGTATGCTTTTCATTTGAAACACTATTAATATGCTTCCACTTACTTTTAAATTTTTTATAAAATTTTCTATTAATTCATTTTCTTATGGCAGCTGCACCCAATAGACTAGATTGACTAGGTTGTCTATAGACTATTATAAGTAAATCTGTCATTAAAATCAAGCATAGATAAAACAGGGACACTTAAGCATAGATCCAAGAACTGTGACTGTGGTAATCTTATATTTGTTATCCATGGCCTCCTTCCTTGTAAAATCAACTTTAAATATTATGCTAATGAGACTAATAGGCTACTGTGGCAGTTCAGAGCCACTCTATGCCGTAGACTGACATACTGTTACAGTGTTCTTGGAGCACTTCCCTCCTCACGCTTTATGCTGAAACTTCCTGGGCTGCAGTGAAATTACATCATGCAGAAGGAGGGGAGAAGTGCTGAGGGAGCAGAGAGGGAGTGAAACAGCCTGCAAATCTGCAGGATTAGATGAATTGACTGGTAGGCCCCCTGTCCGTACACGAGTTGCACAGAACCCTCAAAGTACGTTATTATTATTCACCATAGAGCATTTCAACCTATAATAACATATGTAGATCTAGCAAGCTACCCAGTTTAAAGGTAGATTTTATAGATGCAATGGATAACAAATAAATATAAAGTCAAGCCAACATGTATCCTTCCTGCCTGGACCTTCACAATCAAGCTACAAAGCATAAGCACATTGTAGCATCTTTCTACTTCATGAAGCCCACAACTTTATGGACAGGTACTCCTGGCTCACAGAACAAAGAGGGACAAAGTTAAAGGCAAAGGCCATTCAGCAGGTTACTGACAGGGTTCCTTGTACCATAACAGTCCTGACACTGGTGTTTGGCCGATTCTATTTAAAGAGAACCCGTCATGCAACCTTGGCGAAGGCAGCGTGCCGAAACGCGCGTTGGGGTGTTCATCCACCTTGGAGGCTGTATATTCCTAGTGCCCAGGTAACCGCTATAGATGATTTCATCAATTACTACTACCTTTATATTACAATGTTTATGCTGGCACTTTAGATTGATTCTACTTACCTCAATATCCAGTTATCTTCCATGCCTCCTTGATGTTTTTACCTCCTTTCCAGTGTCAGCTGGTCATCTCCCAGTGTGTTAATGTCTGTTTTGTACAAATTAATTTCTGTATGAATTTTTAGTACATACTTACTAAAGAGGTCTTGTTGGCTATATACTGGGAGGGTGTGACCAATGTATTTCCAGTTTTTTGTGTTGAAATTAGGGGTCTCAGCTAATACTCGGGTTGGCTTATACTCGAGTATATACGGATATTTTAAGAATTTTCAAATGAATCAGATAATAATTGCATGAAGCTATACAGTGGTGGGCCTGATGAAAACATTTTACTACAATATAAAATATACAATATATACACACATAGATACAAACCATCCAGCATATACACACCAAATACTGCAGATGCTGAGGCCCCCTGACACTGTGGGCCCCATTGCAGCTGGTATGGCTACTACCCCTGTAGTTATGCCATTGAACTAGCTTGTAAGCTGTAGCTTGTAAAAATATAAAAGACATTTGAGACAAAACAGTCCAAAATGTCCCAATTTTTTTGCAGCCTGTATCTTAGCTATGTCACTGTTGACATAGCTGGTGACATCTGGTAAGGTGACAAACATAACATGAGGGTATTTAATATTTCTTTCACGCTACTATTGGCTGACCAAGTGTCCCGATATACATATAGAAATAACTGTTAATCCAATAAAACATACATAAAATATTATATACAACTTAAATAAGTGGCTTGTCCTGAAACACTCAGGCATCTTACCAGGCAAGATGGAAATATCCACATCATCCATATGGAGTTTGTAAATACAGTGTTGTTTCAATGCCTAGGATTTATATCTGTGCTGGAAATATGAACGACTGGAGCTGAAATTTTGCATGATTCCTGAGAGGCAGATCTGGTCACTCTGATGGATGTTTGTGGATAGAAATCTTAGTAATCTCGATATTTGCATTAAGTGGGAGATTTCTCCCAGCACGGCTTACAAACTGTCTAGATGCTGAAAAGTTTTTTCTCTCGCCTCGGGTCTGAATTTCAACGAGACAGTCACACTTTCTTAGTAAGGAAGAGAGATAGATGGAGTGAAAATGATATGCACAGCAAACGCGTGTGTGAAAAGCAAGGAGTCTGAAAGGTGGCTGGGCGACTCGGGTTTCCCATAGAACAGAGCTGAAATATCAGGGTCTATTGATAGATGGAGGGGAGGAAAGCCAAGTCTTGAATCAAATGGGGTGATAATTTCAGGCAGCTGGGGAGTGGATTAGAACAGCAAGGTGCTAATCGAATGCAGTGTAAAGTTTGGAAGACAGGGAACGTGAGAGTGGAGTGAAGGAGCTTCAAGAAGGTATATGCTGGAAATTCTACGCTCCGGGGGGAAAACCTCAAGAAAGATGGCTTTTCTGAGGCTGATGGGTAACAGACATGAGCCCTAGCTGAGCTGTAAGAGGTAGACCCCACTGAGATGTTAGAATACACAGCCTGCATGCAATGGAATTAGCCTGTGGTCAAGACAAGGCCGCATATTTCACATAGGAGACATGGCGCTCGCTGCATGTGCCAGCCACAATACCAGACAGTTTTGGATTAACTAATCTCTCACTGCTTGCACCCCAATGTTACAGAACACACTTCATTTATAAGCAGATGTATAAATCATAATACAATGACTCGATACAACTACTCTACATATCATATGCAGCAGACAGTTATCCTGGGGCTGGCTTTACAATATATTCTCCAGCAAACACTACGTGCCGACACATGGGCTTGTTAGTACGCATAGTAATTCAATGGCCTCTCATAACATGCCAAATATTAGCAAGTTCAGAGTAAGATGATGTTTAACATTAAATGGGTAGTAGACCATATAAAACTGGAAAATAACGCTTTTCTGGCGCAGAAGCCATGACATTTTCTGGCACACTTCAAAAAATTGCGATTATACTGGTGACTATACCACCTTCACGCCATGTGGGCATGTAGGGGAAGTAAAGGGGCGCAGCTGCAGACAGAGCGGGCCGCATTTTTGGAAAATCACCACTAAATGTCTGCAGATTTATGCCATGTCGGATCTGGTGTAGTTTTGTCTGCCAGCCAGCACGGCCGGCGGATAGATCATGAGGTTCAGCGCACAATGATAAATCTCCCCCAATGTCTAACAAGGAAGTCAATTGCAAAACAATGAACTTTCTTAAATTCATAGGTTTTATTTTTTTTTCTATCCGATTCGGAAGCCATCTCAAAATCTGGTCCAAAGACATATTCATAGATCCCTGGCAAAAAAAAAAAAAAAAAAAAAATAAGTTGAACCCCAGGATTCTGCTGCTGCTAGTCTAGATGCATAGGGGTATCATGAGCCTCATGTGGGCTACCCATGGTGTTTGTACTATTGAAACTGGGCCGCAATAGGTCAGAGTGAAAAAACAAGAGCCTGTCCTTAAAACCATGGATGTTTTGGAGAGGTTGCTATGTAAATGGGGCCTTAATTTAACACTTTCATCCATATCCCATTTACCAGTGGAGTGAGCACCCACCACCTAAAACCCTAAAACTGTACCATGGCAGACTGCATGACATGGATGCCAAAATGATGAAGTAAGCATTGAAAGTTTCTATAATTTTCTATAAAGATTCTATAATCTTTACAATCCATTCAATTTTTGAAAACTGTCTTAAAAATTGTCAGCATTTTACGTATGTAAAATATTAATATAATTTTACTGGACTGCTACCTCTTTAGCCCTTACACCCACACCACTGACTTCATTCACTATTATTCAATCTACAACACTGAAACTAAAACTGCTGCTAGAAGATAACACGTGGCATATGCCTCACATTATAATACAAGGAAAATACAAGTCAGTAAAGTAAAGTACTTACTAATAGTGTGACATTTGAAGAATCCTGAATATCTGTGAATCTGTGAAGGTGAAGAAAGGTGATGCTTTGAACTGCGCTGTACTCTCTACTAAAACTCATACCGCATAACCTTATTTTGTTCAGTGTAAATAATACCTTTATTTCAGTTGGCTTAAGCCCTGGATAAATAAAATATTCCTTGCAATATAAGCAAATTAATATATTTATTCTACAAAGAACTGAGCCAAAGGACGGGAGCTTAAAGGCTGGGAATTTCTACATGCTGTAAGTTATATTGAAATAGTAGAAAATAACCCTTACATTGATAAGTTACCACTGTAACTGCAGCACTGGGTTACTGCCTTTAACATCTCTTTATATGGTGGTAGGTAATATGTGCCTATTTATATTTGAGTGTTTGCTTATACTTGAGTATGACGGTATATAACTTTACCTGTTGCTTTGTTTCCTTTACAAATTTTATAAAAACAGTATTAAACTTTGTTCATTTAACCAAAAATTATTTCTGGGTTCCTTTCATAGTTTTTGTAGGATGTATATGTCCAGCTGTATTAGATTTTGGTTATACAATATCTTATATTATAGTATAATAAATGTCCATGCCAGATTATACAAGAACTGGACAAAGAGGCACCAGAACTTCCACCATATCTTCCTTATTTCTGTACGAGTTACAATAAATTATGTCTACAGATTTTCTACAGATTGGCGAATGATTAATTATTCTTATTTGGATTCTTGTTAAGTATTCTTATTTGGATTTTATTTTTATTCGAGTTCTTTCTAGCAGTTGTATGTAGGTACTATGTTATTATTATTTGACCAAAGGCTGTAGAAACAATTCATTGTGGTTGGACTGACCTGTTCTGAACAACTAAATTTGTTACACCAGAGACATAACTCTAATTTTTACCAATCACACAACCAATTCAGTTTAAACATGCGTGACAAAGCTGTCAACAACCTGTCCTCTCTATCATAGATCTAAACATTTGATACCTTCCTCCACATAATCTCCCATTGTCACAAATCCAAATCCAAATACAGCGCATTTGCGCTGTTTTCATTATTTTACAGCTTTTACTGTGCGCCCCAAATGACATGTCTACTTTATTCTTTGGGTCTGTACTTTTACGGGGATACCAAATTTGTATAGATTTTATAATGTTTTCATATATCAAATTTGTTTTGTTTTGCCATCTTCTGGTACTAATACATTTTTCACACATATACAGAGCTGTGGATGGTGTCATTTTTTGCGACTTTTTATGACGTTTTAAATTCTATCATTTTTAGGACTGTACGACCTTTTCATCACTTTTTATTTATTTTTTTATATTTTTCAAAATGTCAAAAAAGTGCAATTTTCGGCTTGGGGCGCTATTTTCCGTTACGGAGTGAAATACAGTGAAAAACTATTATTATATTTTGAAAGATCGGGCATTTTTGGGCGCGGAAATACCTAATGTGTGCATGATTTTTACTGTTTATTCATATTTATTTCAGCTCTAGGGAAAGGGGGGTGATTTGTGCAAATCGCACATTGTAATGAATGGGTTCATCCAAGGCTGTCACGGCGACTGATGACATCATGGGGATTGTCGATCGTCACCAAGATGGTGGTGCCATACCGGTCTTTGCAGCAAAAACTTACCAGCTAAGGAGAGGGCTCAGCCAGTGAGCCCTCTCCATGTACCCACACCCGTGTTGCACTATTACTGCGCATAGGTAAGGGGTTAAACACATTCCCTTAAAAACAAATGTGCACCAATCGCATGCTTGCATTATTATTGTGTGTACAAAATTAGTTTGATGTAAATTAGAAAATATTTGGATTCGATTTGGTTCCTAAAAATCATCATCTCTACTAGAGATGAGCGAGCACTAAAATGCTCGGGTACTCGTTATTCGAGACGAACTTTTCCCGATGCTCGAGTGCTCGTCTCGAATAACGAACCCCATTGAAGTCAATGGGAGACTCGAGCATTTTTCAAGGGGACCAAGGCTCTGCACAGGGAAGCTTGGCCAAACACCTGGGAACCTCAGAAAAGGATGGAAACACCACGGAAATGGACAGGAAACAGCAGGGGCAGCATGCATAGATGCCTCTGAGGCTGCATAATCGCACCATTATGCCAAAATTATGGGCAACAGCATGGCCATGACAGAGTGACAGAATGAAGCTAGATAGCATCTAAAACATGCAATAATTGACCCTGACACTATAGGGGACGGCATGCAGAGGCAGCGGCAGCAGGCTAGAGAGTGGCATGGCGACATACCCTAAATGGACTCAGGCTTCAAACCAATGGGTGGCAGAGAGGAACCAAAGGAGGTGAGCAAGAAGCGCTCAAATAATATCGGTACATGATAAAAGTTTGCCAGTATATTTTGTGGATTACACAGCAGGGTGGCGACAAAGTTAACATGGAAGCCATGAAAACAACCCAAAATTCTGCCTGACACAGCTCGTTTGATAAGGGGACCATGTATGGAGGCAGTGAACTAGTAGTAGATTAAAGGTGCTGCAGTTAAAACTATGTTAGTTGGATCTTGGCATGGAGCTGGCGCTCCGCTGCCAGGCGAGCTTTCGCCAATCCAAGCCCCTGTCTCTAGGCTACTCCCCAAACAGCACTTCTAAGAACCTTTTGTATAAGATCAAGTGTAGTAGCGTTCTTATAAGTTTAGGATATGGCGGGTGAGGGGAATGTAAACAGATGCGCAAGAAGCGCTGAAATAATATCGGTAAATGATAAAAGTTTGCAAGTATATTTTGTGGATTACACAGCAGGGTGGCGACAAAGTTAACAAGTTTGATGTGGAATGCCCTGTAATAGCTCTTGGGCGGTGTGCCTTTTATCGCCTAGGCTCAGCAGTTTGAGCACCGCCTGCTGTCGCTTAGCGACGGCACTGCTGCTGTGCCTAGAGCTACCGACTGATGGCGCCATGCCCACGGATGGTAATTCGGAGGAGGAGGAGGGTTGGGAGGAGGTATAGTAGGCCTTTGAGACCTGGACCGAGGTAGGCCCCGCAATTCTCTGCGTCGGCAGTATATGACCAGCCCCAGGGTCAGACTCGGTCCCAGCCTGCACCAAGTTAAGTGTAGTAGCGTTCTTATAAGTTTGGGATATGGCGGGTGAGGGGAATGTAAACAGATGCGCAAGAAGCGGCTGATGCGCATGGAGCTGGCGCTCCGCTGCCAGGCGAGCTTTCGCCAATCCAAGCCCCTGTCTCTAGGCTACTTCCCAAACAGCACTTCTAAGAACCTTTTGTATAAGATCAAGTGTAGTAGCGTTCTTATAAGTTTAGGATATGGCGGGTGAGGGGAATGTAAACAGATGCGCAAGAAGCGCTGAAATAATATCGGTAAATGATAAAAGTTTGCAAGTATATTTTGTGGATTACACAGCAGGGTGGCGACAAAGTTAACAAGTTTGATGTGGAATGCCCTGTAATAGCTCTTGGGCGGTGTGCCTTTTATCGCCTAGGCTCAGCAGTTTGAGCACCGCCTGCTGTCGCTTAGCGACGGCACTGCTGCTGTGCCTAGAGCTACCGACTGATGGCGCCATGCCCACGGATGGTAATTCGGAGGAGGAGGAGGGTTGGGAGGAGGTATAGTAGGCCTTTGAGACCTGGACCGAGGTAGGCCCCGCAATTCTCTGTGTCGGCAGTATATGACCAGCCCCAGGGTCAGACTCGGTCCCAGCCTGCACCAAGTTAAGTGTAGTAGCGTTCTTATAAGTTTGGGATATGGCGGGTGAGGGGAATGTAAACAGATGCGCAAGAAGCGGCTGATGCGCATGGAGCTGGCGCTCTGCTGCCAGGCGAGCTTTCGCCAATCCAAGCCCCTGTCTCTAGGCTACTCCCCAAACAGCACTTCTAAGAACCTTTTGTATAAGATCAAGTGTAGTAGCGTTCTTATAAGTTTAGGATATGCCAGGTGAGGGGAATGTAAACAGATGCGCAAGAAGCGCTGAAATAATATTGGTAAATGATAAAAGTTTGCCAGTATATTTTGTGGATAACACAGCAGGGTGGCGACAAAGTTAACAACTTTGATGTGGAATCCATGAAAACAACCCAAATTTCTGCCTGACACACCTCGTTTGATAAAGGGACGATGTATGGAGGCAGCTATATGGACGACTTTTGGAGGTAGCAATGGAGACAACGTGTGGAGGCTGCTATGGAGACAATTTAATTTGGATAGTGCCTGTATGTGGCAGTACCAAAAATTTTTCAAACCAGAGGAGCAGGTAGGTGGCCCTCCAGTAAAATGGAATAGATTGAGTGCCTGTATGTGGCAGTCCAAAAAAATTTTCAAACCAGAGGAGCAGGTAGGTGGCCCTCCAGAAAAATTGAATAGATTGAGTGCCTGTATGTGGCACTCCCAAAAATTGTTTAAAACAGAGGACCGGGTAGGTGGCCCTCCAGAAAAATTGAATAGATTGAGTGCCTGTATGTGGCACTCCCAAAAATTGTTTAAAACAGAGGACCGGGTAGGTGGCCCTCCAGAAAAATTAAATGCATAAAGTACTATAGCTAGAGCCAGTGGGCCCTGTCAAAAAATAGCCAGTTTCCTCTGCTTTACTGTACAAAGAGGAGGAGAAGGAGGAAAATGAGGAGGAGGAGGAGTGGATCAATTATTCAGGTTGAGCTTCCTTCACCTGGTGGAGATTGGAAATTATGAGAAATCCAGGCTTTATTCATCTTAATAAGCGTCAGCCTGTCAGCGCTGTCAATCGACAGGCGTGTACGCTTATCGGTGATGATGCCACCAGCTGCACTGAAAACCCGCTCGGACAAGACGCTAGCGGCAGGGCAGGCAAGAACCTCCAAGGCGTACAGCGCCAGTTCATGCCACATGTCCAGCTTTGAAACCCAGTAGAGATGAGCGAACATGCTCGTCCGAGCTTGATGCTCGGTCGAGCATTAGGGTACTCGAAACTGCTCGTTACTCGGACGAATACTTCGCCCGCTCGAGAAAATGGCAGCTCCCGCCGTTTTGCTTTTTGGCGGCCAGAAACAGAGCCAATCACAAGCCAGGAGACTCTGCACTCCACCCAGCATGACGTGGTACCCTTACACGTCGATAGCAGTGGTTGGCTGGCCAGATCAGGTGACCCTGGGATAGACTAGCCGCTGGCCGCGCTGCTCGGATCATTCTGTCTCTGGATGCCGCTAGGGAGAGAGCTGCTGCTGGTCAGGGAAAGCGTTAGGGTGTTCTATTAGCTTACTGTTAGGCAGGAGTGATTCTCAAAGAACCCAACAGCCCTTCTTAGGGCTACAATAACGTTCTACTTTTTTTATTTTAATTTGCATCTTTTACCATTTTGTGAGGAATTAGCAGGGGGACTTGCTACCGTTGTGTTTAGCTCTTAGTGGCACACATATCCATAGCAAAGACCGAAGTGGCAAAATTCAGTAGGGGTTGGATTTCTATTAGGCAATAACTCAGTGTCATCTCATCTGGCATAGTAGTGTGCTTCCTTTGATACTTGGCTAGAAAATAGCCATAGGAGAATACAAACAGCTTCTTGAAGCCTACAGTAGCGTTCTATATATTTGATTTCTGGTTGATCTGCTGGTGGCTGTAGTTTCTGCAGTGCATGTACTTGCCAATTCTGAGCAATTTGTAGTGAGACTTGCGACCGCTGTGTTCTGCGCTTAGTGGCGCACATATCCATAGCAAAGGCCGAAGTGGCAAAATTCAGTAGGGGTTGGATTTCTATTAGGCAATAACTCGGTGTCATCTCATCTGGCATAGTAGTGTGCTTCCTTTGATACTTGGCTAGAAAATAGCCATAGGAGAATACAAACAGCTTCTTGAAGCCTACAGTAGCGTTCTATATATTTGATTTCTGGTTGATCTGCTGGTGGCTGTAGTTTCTGCAGTGCATGTACTTGCCAATTCTGAGCAATTTGTAGTGAGACTTGCGACCGCTGTGTTCTGCGCTTAGTGGCGCACATATCCATAGCAAAGGCCGAAGTGGCAAAATTCAGTAGGGGTTGGATTTCTATTAGGCAATAACTCGGTGTCATCTCATCTGGCATAGTAGTGTGCTTCCTTTGATACTTGGCTAGAAAATAGCCATAGGAGAATACAAACAGCTTCTTGAAGCCTACAGTAGCGTTCTATATATTTGATTTCTGGTTGATCTGCTGGTGGCTGTAGTTTCTGCAGTGCATGTACTTGCCAATTCTGAGCAATTTGTAGTGAGACTTGCGACCGCTGTGTTCTGCGCTTAGTGGCGCACATATCCATAGCAAAGGCCGAAGTGGCAAAATTCAGTAGGGGTTGGATTTCTATTAGGCAATAACTCAGTGTCATCTCATCTGGCATAGTAGTGTGCTTCCTTTGATACTTGGCTAGAAAATAGCCATAGGAGAATACAAACAGCTTCTTGAAGCCTACAGTAGCGTTCTATATATTTGATTTCTGGTTGATCTGCTGGTGGCTGTAGTTTCTGCAGTGCATGTACTTGCCATTTCTGAGCAATTTGTAGTGAGACTTGCGACCGCTGTGTTCTGCGCTTAGTGGCGCACATATCCATAGCAAAGGCCGAAGTGGCAAAATTCAGTAGGGGTTGGATTTCTATTAGGCAATAACTCAGTGTCATCTCATCTGGCATAGTAGTGTGCTTCCTTTGATACTTGGCTAGAAAATAGCCATAGGAGAATACAAACAGCTTCTTGAAGCCTACAGTAGCGTTCTATATATTTGATTTCTGGTTGATCTGCTGGTGGCTGTAGTTTCTGCAGTGCATGTACTTGCCAATTCTGAGCAATTTGTAGTGAGACTTGCGACCGCTGTGTTCTGCGCTTAGTGGCGCACATATCCATAGCAAAGGCCGAAGTGGCAAAATTCAGTAGGGGTTGGATTTCTATTAGGCAATAACTCGGTGTCATCTCATCTGGCATAGTAGTGTGCTTCCTTTGATACTTGGCTAGAAAATAGCCATAGGAGAATACAAACAGCTTCTTGAAGCCTACAGTAGCGTTCTATATATTTGATTTCTGGTTGATCTGCTGGTGGCTGTAGTTTCTGCAGTGCATGTACTTGCCAATTCTGAGCAATTTGTAGTGAGACTTGCGACCGCTGTGTTCTGCGCTTAGTGGCGCACATATCCATAGCAAAGGCCGAAGTGGCAAAATTCAGTAGGGGTTGGATTTCTATTAGGCAATAACTCAGTGTCATCTCATCTGGCATAGTAGTGTGCTTCCTTTGATACTTGGCTAGAAAATAGCCATAGGAGAATACAAACAGCTTCTTGAAGCCTACAGTAGCGTTCTATATATTTGATTTCTGGTTGATCTGCTGGTGGCTGTAGTTTCTGCAGTGCATGTACTTGCCAATTCTGAGCAATTTGTAGTGAGACTTGCGACCGCTGTGTTCTGCGCTTAGTGGCGCACATATCCATAGCAAAGGCCGAAGTGGCAAAATTCAGTAGGGGTTGGATTTCTATTAGGCAATAACTCAGTGTCATCTCATCTGGCATAGTAGTGTGCTTCCTTTGATACTTGGCTAGAAAATAGCCATAGCAATAGGATAGGATTGTTTGGTTTTAAAAACTCAAAAAAAAACAAAAAACACAAAAAAACACAAAAAAAAACAAAAAGAAGTAAAAAAAAAAAAAAAGTTATAACTCTCATTTTAAAAATGTTTAACCCGAGGGCTAGGGGTAGAGGACGAGGGCGGGGACGTGGGCGTCCAACTACTGCAGGGGTCAGAGGCCGTGGTCCTGGGCGGGGTGAGACACCACCTGCTGATGAGGGAGCAGGGGAACGCCGCAGAGCTACACTCCCTAGGTTCATGTCTGAAGTTACTGGGACTCGTGGTAGAGCACTGTTGAGGCCAGAACAGTGCGAACAGGTGATGTCGTGGATTGCTGACAATGCTTCGAGCAATTTGTCCACCACCAGTCAGTCTTCCACGCAGTCCACCCATGTCACCGAAATCCCCACTCCTCCAGCTCCTGCACCTCAGCCTCCTCCCCCCCAGTCTGCCCCCTCCCAGGAAAATTTGGCATTTGAACCGGCATACTCTGAGGAACTGTTTTCTGGACCCTTCCCACAGTCACAAACCACTTGTCCGGTTGCTGCTGAGCAATTTTCCGATGCCCAGGTTTTCCACCAGTCACAGTCTGTGGGTGATGATGACCTTCTTGACGTAGTGGAAGTGTGTAAAGAGGTGTCCGACGATGAGGAGACACGGTTGTCAGACAGTGGGGAAGTTGTTGTCAGGGCAGGAAGTCCGAGGGGGGAGCAGACTGAGGGATCGGAGGATGATGAGGTGACAGACCCAAGCTGGGTTGAGAGGCCGGGTGAACACAGTGCTTCTGAGACGGAGGAGAGTCCTCGACCTGAACAGGTTGGAAGAGGCAGTGGTGGGGCCAGACGGAGAGGCAGGGCCAGAGCTGGTGCATCAGCGCCACTGTCAACTAGTGAAGCTCCCGTGGTGAGGGCTCTTGCGGCGAGGGCTAGATCTTCAGAAGTGTGGAGGTTCTTTAAGGAAACACCGGATGACCGACGGACTGTGGTGTGCAACATTTGCCAAACCAGGCTCAGCAGGGGTTCCACCACTACTAGCTTAGCTACCACCAGTATGCGCAGGCATATGAATGCTAAGCACCCCACTCAGTGGCAACAAGCCCGTTCACCTCCGGCCGTGCACACCACTGCTCCTTCCCCTGTGTCAGCTGCTAGTCAGCCCCCTGCCCAGGACCCTGGCACAAAAACCCCATCGTCGCCTCCACGATCCTCCACAGCATCCACCAGCGTTCAGCTCTCCATACCCCAGACGCTGGAGCGGAAACGCAAATATAGTGCAACCCACCCGCACGCCCAAGCCCTTAATGTGCACATCTCCAGATTGCTTAGCCTGGAGATGCTGCCCTATAGGCTAGTAGAGACCGAGGCCTTTCGCAACCTCATGGCGGCGGCCGCCCCTCGGTATTCGGTCCCCAGCCGCCACTACTTTTCCCGATGTGCCGTCCCAGCCCTGCACCAGCACGTGTCAGACAACATCATCCGTGCCCTGACCAACGCCGTTTCTGACAAGGTCCACCTGACCACGGACACGTGGACGAGTGCTGCCGGGCAGGGCCACTATATATCGCTGACGGCACATTGGGTTAACTTGGTGGAGGCTGGGACCGAGTCTGACCCTGGGGCTGCTCATATACTGCCGACGCCGAGGATTGCGGGGCCTACCTCGGTCCAGGTGTTTCAGGCCTACTATGCCTCCTCCTCCTCCCACCCCTCCTCCACCTCCTCCTCCGAACTACCATCCGTGGGCACGGCGCCATCAGTCGGTAGCTCTAGGCACAGCAGCAGTGCCGTCGCTAAGCGACAGCAGGCGGTGCTCAAACTGCTGAGCCTAGGCGACAAAAGGCACACCGCCCAAGAGCTATTACAGGGCATCACGGCGCAGACTGATCTGTGGCTGGCACCGCTGAACCTCAAGCCGGGAATGGTTGTGTGTGACAACGGCCGTAACCTGGTGGCGGCTCTGCAACTCGGCAGACTGACACATGTGCCATGCCTGGCCCATGTGTTAAATCTGATAGTGCAGCGTTTCCTCAAGACATACCCCAATCTGTCTGATTTGCTCACGAAGGTGCGCCGCATCTGTGCGCATTTCAGGAAGTCCAGCCCAGATGCTGCCACTCTCAGGGCAGCGCAGCGCCGCCTCCAACTGCCCGCTCACCGACTGTTGTGCGACGTGCCCACGAGGTGGAATTCAACACTGACCATGTTATCCAGAGTTTACCAGCAGCGCAGAGCGATTGTAGACTGCCAGATGTCAACTTCCACCAGAACTGGTAGTCAGGTCAGTCAGCTTCCTCAAGTCTACAATGAGGAGTGGACGTGGATGTCTGATATCTGTCAGGTGCTGAGTAACTTTGAGGAGTCAACACAGATGGTCAGTGGCGATGCCGCCATCATCAGCCTCACCATCCCGCTGCTTGGCCTGTTGAAAAACTCTCTGGTCAGCATGAAGTTGGAAGCTTTGCGCTCGTCACAAGAGACGGGGGAAGAATATTCCCTTGTTGATAGCCAAAGCACCCTGAGGTCTGTTTCTCAGCGCATATCGGAGGAGGTGGAGGTGGAGGAGGATGAGGAGGAAGAGGAGGAGAATGTTGGCGAGACACAAGAGGGGACCATTGTTGAGTCCTTCACTGTTCAGCGTGTATGGGCAGAAGAAGAGGAGTTGGAGGAGTTGGAGGAGGAGGAAATGGACAGTCAGGCCAGTGAGGGGAGTGAATTCTTACGCGTTGGTACTCTGGCGCATATGGCAGATTTCATGCTAGGCTGCCTATCCCGTGACCCTCGCGTTCAAAGAATTTATTCCAGCACCGATTACTGGGTGTTCACTCTCCTGGACCCACGGTACAAGCAAAATCTTCCCACTCTCATCCCTGGAGAGGAAAGGAGTGTGAGAATGCATGAATACCAGCAGGCCCTGGTGCACAAGCTGAAACAGTATTTCCCTTCTGACAGCGCTAGCGGCAGAGTGCGTAGTTCTGCGGGACAAGTAGCGAGGGAGAGTAGGCGAGCAGGCAGCTTGTCCAGCACTGGCAAGGGTACGCTTTACAAGGCTTTTGCCAGCTTTATGTCACCCCAGCAAGACACTGTCACCTGTCCCCAGTCTCGGCAGAGTAGGGCTGATCTTTACAGAAAGATGGTGAGGGAGTACGTAGCTGACCATACCATCGTCCTAAATGATCACACAGCTCCCTACAACTACTGGGTTTCAAAGCTGGACATGTGGCACGAACTGGCGCTGTACTCCTTGGAGGTTCTTGCCTGCCCTGCCGCTAGCGTCTTGTCCGAGCGGGTTTTCAGTGCAGCTGGTGGCATCATCACCGATAAGCGTACACGCCTGTCGACTGACAGCGCTGACAGGCTGACGCTTATTAAAATGAATAAAGGCTGGATTTCTCAGAATTTCCAATCTCCACCAGGTGAAGGAAGCTCAACCTGAATAATTGATCCACTCCTCCTCCTCCTCCTCCTCATTTTCCTCCTTCTCCTCCTCTTTGTATAGTAAAGCAGAGGAAAATGGCTATTTTTTGACAGGGCCCACTGGCTCTTGCTATAGTACTTCATGCATTTAATTTTTCTGGAGGGCCACCTACCCGGTCCTCTGTTTGAAACAATTTTTGTGAGTGCCACATACAGGCACTCAATCTATTCCATTTTTCTGGAGGGCCACCTACCCGGTCCTCTGTTTTAAAAAATTTTTGGGACTGCCACATACAGGCACTCAATCTATTCCATTTTACTGCAGGGCCACCTACCTGCTCCTCTGGTTTGAACAATTTTTGGGACTGCCACATACAGGCACTCAATCTATTCCATTTTACTGGAGGGCCACCTACCTGCTCCTCTGGTTTGAAGAATTTTTGGGACTGCCACATACAGGCACTCAATCTATTCCATTTTACTGGAGGGCCACCTACCTGCTCCTCTGGTTTGAAACATTTTTGGGACTGCCACATACAGGCACTCAATCTATCCCATTTTACTGGAGGGCCACCTACCTGCTCCTCTGGTTTGAAACATTTTTGGGACTGCCACATACAGGCACTCAATCTATTCCATTTTACTGCAGGGCCACCTACCTGCTCCTCTGGTTTGAACAATTTTTGGGACTGCCACATACAGGCACTCAATCTATTCCATTTTACTGGAGGGCCACCTACCTGCTCCTCTGGTTTGAAACATTTTTGGGACTGCCACATACAGGCACTCAATCTATTCCATTTTACTGCAGGGCCACCTACCTGCTCCTCTGGTTTGAACAATTTTTGGGACTGCCACATACAGGCACTCAATCTATTCCATTTTACTGGAGGGCCACCTACCTGCTCCTCTGGTTTGAAACATTTTTGGGACTGCCACATACAGGCACTCAATCTATTCCATTTTACTGCAGGGCCACCTACCTGCTCCTCTGGTTTGAACAATTTTTGGGACTGCCACATACAGGCACTCAATCTATTCCATTTTACTGGAGGGCCACCTACCTGCTCCTCTGGTTTGAAACATTTTTGGGACTGCCACATACAGGCACTCAATCTATTCCATTTTACTGCAGGGCCACCTACCTGCTCCTCTGGTTTGAACAATTTTTGGGACTGCCACATACAGGCACTCAATCTATTCCATTTTACTGCAGGGCCACCTACCTGCTCCTCTGGTTTGAACAATTTTTGGGACTGCCACATACAGGCACTCAATCTATTCCATTTTACTGGAGGGCCACCTACCTGCTCCTCTGGTTTGAAGAATTTTTGGGACTGCCACATACAGGCACTCAATCTATTCCATTTTACTGGAGGGCCACCTACCTGCTCCTCTGGTTTGAAACATTTTTGGGACTGCCACATACAGGCACTCAATCTATCCCATTTTACTGGAGGGCCACCTACCTGCTCCTCTGGTTTGAAAAATGTTTGGGACTGCCACATACAGGCACTATCCAAATTAAATTGTCTCCATAGCAGCCTCCACACGTTGTCTCCATTGCTACCTCCAAAAGTCGTCCATATAGCTGCCTCCATACATCGTCCCTTTATCAAACGAGGTGTGTCAGGCAGAAATTTGGGTTGTTTTCATGGATTCCACATCAAAGTTGTTAACTTTGTCGCCACCCTGCTGTGTTATCCACAAAATATACTGGCAAACTTTTACCATTTAGAGATATTATTTCAGCGCTTCTTGCGCATCTGTTTACATTCCCCTCACCCGCCATATCCCAAACTTATAAGAACGCTACTACACTTAACTTGGTGCAGGCTGGGACCGAGTCTGACCCTGGGGCTGGTCATATACTGCCGACGCAGAGAATTGCGGGGCCTACCTCGGTCCAGGTCTCAAAGGCCTACTATACCTCCTCCCACCCCTCCTCCACCTCCTCCTCCTCCGAATTACCATCCGTGGGCATGGCGCCATCAGTCGGTAGCTCTAGGCACAGCAGCAGTGCCGTCGCTAAGCGACAGCAGGCGGTGCTGAAACTGCTGAGCCTAGGCGATAAAAGGCACACCGCCCAAGAGCTATTACAGGGCATTCCACATCAAAGTTGTTAACTTTGTCGCCACCCTGCTGTGTAATCCACAAAATATACTTGCAAACTTTTACCATTTAGGGATATTATTTCAGCGCTTCTTGCGCATCTGTTTACATTCCCCTCACCCGCCATATCCTAAACTTATAAGAACGCTACTACACTTGATCTTATACAAAAGGTTCTTAGAAGTGCTGTTTGGGGAGTAGCCTATAGACAGGGGCTTGGATTGGCGAAAGCTCGCCTGGCAGCGGAGCGCCAGCTCCATGCCAAGATCCAACTAACATAGTTTTAACTGCAGCACCTTTAATCTACTACTAGTTCACTGCCTCCATACATGGTCCCCTTATCAAACGAGCTGTGTCAGGCAGAATTTTGGGTTGTTTTCATGGCTTCCATGTTAACTTTGTCGCCACCCTGCTGTGTAATCCACAAAATATACTGGCAAACTTTTATCATGTACCGATATTATTTGAGCGCTTCTTGCTCACCTCCTTTGGTTCCTCTCTGCCACCCATTGGTTTGAAGCCTGAGTCCATTTAGGGTATGTCGCCATGCCACTCTCTAGCCTTCCGCTGCTGCCGCTGCCTCTGCATGCCGTCCCCTATAGTGTCAGGGTCAATTATTGGATGTTTTAGATGCTATCTAGCTTCATTCTGTCACTCTGTCATGGCCATGCTGTTGCCCATAATTTTGGCATAATGGTGCGATTAGGCAGCCTCAGAGGCATCCATGCATGCTGCCCCTGCTGTTTCCTGTCCATTTCCGTGGTGTTTCCATCCTTTTCTGAGGTTCCCAGGTGTTTGGCCAAGCTTCCCTGTGCAGAGCCTTGGTCCCCTTGAAAAATGCTCGAGTCTCCCATTGACTTCAATGGGGTTCGTTATTCGAGACGAGCACTCGAGCATCGGGAAAAGTTCGTCTCGAATAACGAGTACCCGAGCATTTTAGTGTTCGCTCATCTCTAAAACCCAGTAGTTGTAGGGAGCTGTGTGATCATTTAGGACGATGGTATGGTCAGCTACATACTCCCTCACCATCTTTCTGTAAAGATCAGCCCTACTCTGCCGAGACTGGGGACAGGTGACAGTGTCTTGCTGGGGTGACATAAAGCTGGCAAAAGCCTTGTAAAGCGTACCCTTGCCAGTGCTGGACAAGCTGCCTGCTCGCCTACTCTCCCTCGCTACTTTTCCCGCTGAACTACGCACTCTGCCGCTAGCGCTGTCAGAAGGGAAATACTGTTTCAGCTTGTGCACCAGGGCCTGCTGGTATTCATGCATTCTCACACTCCTTTCCTCTGCAGGGATGAGAGTGGAAAGATTTTGCTTGTACCGTGGGTCCAGGAGAGTGAACACCCAGTAATCGGTGCTGGAATAAATTCTTTGAACGCGAGGGTCACGGGATAGGCAGCCTAGCATGAAATCTGCCATATGCGCCAGAGTACGAACGCGTAAGAATTCACTCCCCTCACTGGCCTGACTGTCCATTTCCTCCTCCTCCAACTCCTCCAACTCCTCTTCTTCTGCCCATACACGCTGAACAGTGAAGGACTCAACAATGGTCCCCTCTTGTGTCTCGCCAACATTCTCCTCCTCTTCCTCCTCATCCTCCTCCACCTCCACCTCCTCCGATATGCGCTGAGAAACAGACCTGAGGGTGCTTTGGCTATCAACAAGGGAATCTTCTTCCCCCGTCTCTTGTGACGAGCGCAAAGCTTCCGACTTCATGCTGATCAGAGAGTTTTTCAACAGGCCAAGCAGCGGGATGGTGAGGCTGATGATGGCGGCATCGCCACTGACCATCTGTGTTGACTCCTCAAAGTTACTCAGCACCTGACAGATATCAGACATCCACGTCCACTCCTCATTGTAGACTTGAGGAAGCTGACTGACCTGACTACCAGTTCTGGTGGAAGTTGACATCTGGCAGTCTACAATCGCTCGGCGCTGCTGGTAAACTCTGGATAACATGGTCAGTGTTAAATTCCACCTCGTGGGCACGTCGCACAACAGTCGGTGAGCGGGCAGTTGGAGGCGGCGCTGCGCTGCCCTGAGAGTGGCAGCATCTGTGCTGGACTTCCTGAAATGCGCACAGATGCGGCGCACCTTCGTGAGCAAATCAGACAGATTGGGGTATGTCTTGAGGAAACGCTGAACTATCAGATTTAACACATGGGCCAGGCATGGCACATGTGTCAGTCTGCCGAGTTGCAGAGCCGCCACCAGGTTACGGCCGTTGTCACACACAACCATGCCTGGCTTCAGGTTCAGCGGTGCCAGCCACAGATCAGTCTGCGCCGTGATGCCCTGTAATAGCTCTTGGGCGGTGTGCCTTTTATCGCCTAGGCTCAGCAGTTTGAGCACCGCCTGCTGTCGCTTAGCGACGGCACTGCTGCTGTGCCTAGAGCTACCGACTGATGGCGCCGTGCCCACGGATGGTAGTTCGGAGGAGGAGGTGGAGGAGGGGTGGGAGGAGGAGGAGGCATAGTAGGCCTGAAACACCTGGACCGAGGTAGGCCCCGCAATCCTCGGCGTCGGCAGTATATGACCAGCCGCAGGGTCAGACTCGCTCCCAGCCTCCACCAAGTTAACCCAATGTGCCGTCAGCGATATATAGTGGCCCTGCCCGGCAGCACTCGTCCATGTGTCCGTGGTGAGGTGGATCTTGTCAGAAACGGCGTTGGTCAGGGCACGGATGATGTTGTCTGACACGTGCTGGTGCAGGGCTGGGACGGCACACCGGGAAAAGTAGTGGCGGCTGGGGACCGAATACCGAGGGGCGGCCGCCGCCATGAGGTTGCGAAAGGCCTCGGTCTCTACTAGCCTATAGGGCAGCATCTCCAGGCTAAGCAATCTGGAGATGTGCACATTAAGGGCTTGGGCGTGCGGGTGGGTTGCACTATATTTGCGTTTCCGCTCCAGCGTCTGGGGTATGGAGAGCTGAACGCTGGTGGATGCTGTGGAGGATCGTGGAGGCGACGATGGGGTTTTTGTGGCAGGGTCCTGGGCAGGGGGCTGACTATCAGCTGACACAGGGGAAGGAGCAGTGGTGTGCACGGCCGTTGGTGAACGGGCTTGTTGCCACTGAGTGGGGTGTTTAGCATTCATATGCCTGCGCATACTGGTGGTAGTTAAGCTAGTAGTGGTGGAACCCCTGCTGAGCCTGGTTTGGCAAATGTTGCACACCACAGTCCGTCGGTCATCCGGTGTTTCCTTAAAGAACCTCCAGACTTCTGAAGATCTAGCCCTCGCCGCAAGAGCCCTCGCCACGGGAGCTTCACTAGTTGACACATTTGGCGCTGATGCACCAGCTCTGGCCCTGCCTCTCCGTCTGGCCCCACCACTGCCTCTTCCAACCTGTTCTGGTCGAGGACTCTCCTCCGTCTCAGAAGCACTGTGTTCACCCGACCTCTCAACCCAGCTTGGGTCTGTCACCTCATCATCCTCCGATCCCTCAGTCTGCTCCCCCCTCGGACTTCCTGCCCTGACAACAACTTCCCCACTGTCTGACAACCGTGTCTCCTCATCGTCGGACACCTCTTTACACACTTCCACTACGTCAAGAAGGTCATCATCACCCACAGACTGTGACTGGTGGAAAACCTGGGCATCGGAAAATTGCTCAGCAGCAACCGGACAAGTGGTTTGTGACTGTGGGAAGGGTCCAGAAAACAGTTCCTCAGAGTATGCCGGTTCAAATGCCAAATTTTCCTGGGAGGGGGCAGACTGGGGGGGGAGGAGGCTGAGGTGCAGGAGCTGGAGGAGTGGCGATTTCGGTGACATGGGTGGACTGCGTGGAAGACTGACTGGTGGACAAATTGCTCGAAGCATTGTCAGCAATCCACGACATCACCTGTTCGCACTGTTCTGGCCTCAACAGTGCTCTACCACGAGTCCCAGTAACTTCAGACATGAACCTAGGGAGTGTAGCTCTGCGGCGTTCCCCTGCTCCCTCATAAGCAGGTGGTGTCTCACCCCGGCCAGGACCACGGCCTCTGACCCCTGCAGTAGTTGGACGCCCACGTCCCCGCCCTCGTCCTCTACCCCTAGCCCTCGGGTTAAACATTTTTAAAATGAGAGTTATAGCTTTAATTTTTTTTTAACTTTTTTTTGTGTTTTTTTTTTTTTTTGTGTTTTTGAGTTTTTAAAACCAAACGATGCTATCCTATTGCTATGGCTATTTTCTAGCCAAGTATGAAAGCACACTACTATGCCAGATGAGATGACACTGAGTTATTAAACAAAATAAACGTAAAATAAAAAAGGACAAATGGCAGACTGTGCCTAATTGAAATCCAACCCCTACTAAATTTTCCCACTTCGGTCTTTGCAATGGATATGTGCGTCACTAAGCGCAAAACACAGCGGTCGCAAGTCTCACTACAAATTGCTCACAATTGGCTAGTAGATGCACTGCAGCAAGTACAGCCACCAGCAGATCAACCAGAAATCAAATATATAACGCTACTGTAGGCGTAAGTAAGCCATTTGGATTCTCCTATGGCTATTTTCTAGCCAAGTATGAAAGCACACTACTATGCCAGATGAGATGACGCTGAGTTATTAAACAAAATAAACGTAAAATAAAAAAGGACAAATGGCAGACTGTGCCTAATTGAAATCCAACCCCTACTAAATTTTCCCACTTCGGTCTTTGCAATGGATATGTGCGTCACTAAGCGCAAAACACAGCGGTCGCAAGTCTCACTACAAATTGCTCACAATTTGCTAGTAGATGCACTGCAGCAAGTACAGCCACCAGCAGATCAACCAGAAATCAAATATATAACGCTACTGTAGGCGTAAGTAAGCCGTTTGGATTCTCCTATGGCTATTTTCTAGCCAAGTATGAAAGCACACTACTATGCCAGATGAGATGACACTGAGTTATTAAACAAAATAAACGTAAAATAAAAAAGGAAAAATGGCAGACTGTGCCTAATTGAAATCCAACCCCTACTAAATTTTCCCACTTTGGTGTTTGAGGTGGATATGTGTGCCACTAAGAGCTAAACACAACGGTAGCAAGTCCCCCTGCTAATTCCTCACAAAATGGTACTAGATGCAAATAAAAAAAAAAAAAAGTAGAACGTTATTGTAGCCCTAAGAAGGGCTGTTGGGTTCTTGGAGAATCACTCCTGCCTAACACTATTCTAATAGAACAGCCTAACGCTTTCCCTGACCAGCAGCAGCTCTCTCCCTAGCGGCATCCAGACACAGAATGATCCGAGCAGCGCGGGCAGCGGCTAGTCTATCCCAGGGTCACCTGATCTGGCCAGCCAACCACTGCTATCGACGTGTAAGGGTACCACGTCATGCTGGGTGGAGTGCAGAGTCTCCTGGCTTGTGATTGGCTCTGTTTCTGGCCGCCAAAAAGCAAAACGGCGGGAGCTGCCATTTTCTCGAGCGGGCGAAGTATTCGTCCGAGCAACGAGCAGTTTCGAGTACGCTAATGCTCGACCGAGCATCAAGCTCGGACGAGCATGTTCGCTCATCTCTAATCTCTACCAAAACTCATCAGACCGTCCCCCACCTTCAAAACCGGAAATCCACTATTGTGGTATTGCCTATAACATGCACTAAACTTCATACAATACAACATACAATAACCTCAATGCTGTTCTCCATTTTCTCATGTCTCCATCTTCCCTCCTAAATAGATCTTAAACCCTCACAGACAGGGTGTGCTCTACACCTGTACCATATAGTTTTGTGTATTTTGTACCAATTTGTGCTTGTTTTTATGTTATGTATATAAACCCCTTTTTATACATCTAAAGTGCAATGAAATTGAATTCCATAAATAAATTATTAATAAAAATAATGAAAATCATCATTATAAAGGAGATGTGACACACCCCATCATTCAACAGTATGTGTCCTAGACACCAGACCTCTAACAATTAGATGAACTATTCTAATGTAGGCAATTGATATAATAGACCTGTTAAATGGGAAGAGCCATTATTGTGTTTGTGACGCGATGTGATGCGATTAGCCTCCAATATTTTCATATATTAATAGAAAAAATGTTGGATATTAATATCAACAACAGATTAATGGTGGCATTTACAAGTGAAGGTAGCACAAATCTCAGAGGTTCAGGTAGCATCTACTGCGTCTACAGCCCTGGCTACCCTGTACGTGATTTCAATGGAGGAATATAAAAATAAAATGGGAAAAACAGGAAATTTATTTCAGAAGTATTGTTAAGGAAAGTCTGAAGATAACTG
This sequence comes from Engystomops pustulosus, assembly GCF_040894005.1. Taxonomy (NCBI): domain Eukaryota; kingdom Metazoa; phylum Chordata; class Amphibia; order Anura; family Leptodactylidae; genus Engystomops; species Engystomops pustulosus. The sequence continues at coordinate 80,478,771 of NC_092419.1, read as the reverse complement.
TCTACCTCACACCTCATTGTATCATCAAGTGTTTATATAACAAGGGAAAAGTCTGGAGATAAAGTCCTATCTCCAGCTCAAAGGGATGTCCACTGTTTACACTTGGAGGAAGTTCTGAGGGCTGATTCATACCTCACACCTCTGCATTGTGTATGCTGTTTACACTGAGCAGAGCTCTCTGGACAGACCCCCTATCTAAGGCCTATCTCTACTCATCCGTTCTCAAGGGGAGCACGCCACGTTTGACAGCTGGGGATGAAGTAAAAACAAACTGTCCGGCGGTTATACGTGCCGCAGAGCTTTGTGTATTGTCTTACATCTGGATGGTGTTGGAGAGCAAATGTCGTGGACTGCAGTCCTAAAGCCATGCAACTTATGTTTATTGATCTTGCAGAAATATATATCATTTCTATGGGAGGAAGTGTCAGATACATGTGACAAAATTATTATTTCATGTTTAAAAGAATGAGACTGATCAGATCTGGTTACAACAAAGCTTCATTTACATCACATCCCCTCTCTTTGTTCAAATGCCCAAAAGAGGTTTCAAATGTAGACTGTAAAGTCTCACCACATACTGTACTTACAAAAAAATGGTAGGCTTCAATAATTTCATTACTGTAGGTGTACGTCGTGCCTAAGTAGCAACTTATAGACTATTGCCCATTATGCCATGGTCCTATGTGGAAGAAAAATACTGCAGATTTAGAGGCTCATTTTTGTGGGATAGGTTAACGTTTATAATTATGCATGAGGGCTAGTTTTTTGTAGGACCAGCTGTCATGTTCGATGCTTAGAACTGTACAACCCTTTCCCCTTCTTTTTGTTTAAATTTGTTGCACCTGTCCTTCTCTCCGGTGCTCCGGTCCCGCTCCCGCTGCCATGGACTTACCTATCCACCCTCCTGCGTGGACTAGGCCTCGCAGCCTTCAAGATTTAAAGGGCCAGCGCACAGGTGATTGACGCTGGCCACTTCCGGGAATGCATTTAAGCCGGCGGCCCCCATCATTCCCTGCCGGATCGTCAAGCCTGTGAAGAGAAAGCATTCCGTGTTCCTGTGTCTGCAGTGTTACCATTGTTCCTCCGTGTACCCGTGTCTGCAGTGTTACCAGTGTTCCTCTGCATTCCTGTGTCTCCAGCGTTACCTGTGTTCCTCCGTGTTCCTGTATTTCCAGCAAATACTGTGTTTGTGTCCCGTGTGCCAGCTCTGGTTTCCTGCCGTAAGTCCTACTGTCTCCTGTATCACTACCTTGTCTGCCACCGTGGGCTAGTTGCACCTGTGGAATGACCTGGTGGTACCCCGCCGCAGCAAGACCATCCCGCTTTGTGGCGGGCTCTGGTGAAGACCAGGTGTCACTTAGACTCCGGCCCCAGGTGTCGGCTAGTACCATCTCCAGCGGTGGTTCAGAGGGTCCACAGACTCACAACCCTTACAGGGGCAACTATTCCAAGCCAATCTAGTATCATTGATGATGCAGCATCATCGTGTGTAGGTGGGATTCTAACTTTGCCCTATTGGCTCCTCAGTCAAGCACAAAATTCTGACATTTGTCCTGTATGGCATTCAACATATAGAATTACTTTTTACATTTTAACAGATTGGGAATTTTTAGACTCAAAGATAGTTAACTTTGTGGTATCTATATGGTACAGTGTATAACTATGTCAAATACTCATACACTAGATTATATTTGTAGGGAACTGCTAACTTCCTTGTAAGTTGATCGAAACCCCGTGATTCCGGTCTTTGAATGCCAATAGGTGAAACGGGGAACCCTCTTCCTCATCTAGGAGTTACACACCCAAACAAATACTCGATAAATACTATAACCATTTTTGATACCACCATAAAATCACTTTTTATAAGGGGAGTTCAAATTTGCACAAAATGTGCAGCCAAACCGCCTGCATTTTAATTTTGCATTCTACCTCACAAACCAGAACCTGTTTATAAAAAGGCTTTACTTTGTTAAGTTTCTGCATGTTTCTGCTACTTTTTGATTTTAGACTTTTTTTTTAAGTAAAACCAAGTTTATACTTTAACATCAGAAGTGTCACTGCCTACAGCAGTGGCACCAGGGCAGTAACATATGTAGGCGGCATTTGTATCCATCATTGTGTGTTAATGGTCTAAATATTGCTATAAAACAAGTTAGTTCTATTTATTTGTAGCATAACAGAACTATACTGTATATAAATATGAATTTGTTTCTAATAAAAAAATGAGTGTAATTTCAACTGAAAGCTAATGGCAAAAATACAATGTGTTCACTGTCCATGGTACTGACCTTTGACAGTAACCATGTCAAAAGTCATCCATTGCTCCAAAGTCCAGGAGTAGAAGTGACACAACGAATAAATTATATAAACAATGAAGCCACCAGGGCATGTGCCTCTTGTGACTCTGTTGAAATATATCCTCATGTAAATGTTCTTATCCCTTTTGATCATTTATATGTATATGGCGTCAGAAACTGCATAAAGAATCCTGGAAACGGTCTTACTTGATTTTTTAACTTCATGTTACCTGCCACTGAGTCTTATGCTATAAGCTGTCACAACATGAAGGGGAAAAGGAAGAGCATTGAAGCTTAAAGTGAATCTTCACCTAATGAAATGCATTTTAAGTCCAGCTACATGGAAACACACATGATAAACCTTCCTATATATGTTATGAAGAAATTAGCTTTTTTGCATGTTTGGCTCTATTCCTGCTCCCTGTCCCCTCTAATGATTTCTACATACAGAAAGTCACAGACTTGCCAATTGTTATAGAAGTTTATGGAGATGAGAGGGGGGGTGAGAGACAAGAACAGCTGATGATAACAGTAAGTTTTGTATCTTACCCTAAATTATTTCACTTTACTCTTACAAATAGGTCAATACTTCTCTATAGCATGCAGTTAGCTCCACATCGCGTATTAGTGAATTATTGTCATAGAGTACTAATACATGTCTAAAGCTTAAAGAGAACCCGTCATGCAAAATAACCCCCCTAAGCTAAATATATTTTCATAAACTGCCATTAGAGAGCATTACCTCTATCCCTTCATTGTCCCTCTACATGCCAGTAAACCTAAGCAATGAGGTCCTAAAGCTGTATGCAAATGACCTGTGAAATGTCCAATGAAGCATTAGCATATTCAAGCTGTCCATCTTATTCATGAGTGGGAGGCACAGCCACACCCCCAGTGCATGACTGTATAATGATGTGAGGCTGTATAATGATGTGCTTCCTGGTGCTGGTGGCCACACCCCCTGCAGCCTGTGTGTGTATGTGAGAGATACAGCAGCTCCAGGCAGCCATGTTATAGCAGAACATGTCAGATTCATGTGTAGCTAATGTCTGTGTCTCTCACCTGTATATTAGGAGGATGCAGCATGTCAGCAGATGCAGCACACACCAGCAATGCTTTACTATACATTACACACAGACATGAGCAGGGGGAGGAGAGGGGAGGGGTAACAGGGGTGACATCACTGCCTCTGACCATGTGACTAGCCTCATTTACATGATAAATAATAGATGATTTTACAATGATTAATGTATGAAATAACTAGATAAAGCCTGGGATGGGATCCATGTGAGCTGCTCCAACAGGTAGTAGTGACAGGACTAGTGGCAGAGACCTGATGACAGGTGTCCTTTAAAGCATTCAACATTGCTTAAATTAATTTTGGAAAGCGCTCCGATCTTCTCATATGGACTGTACCCGGCATTACAGTTGAGATTCAATTCAATTGACACAGGCAGACAAATCCCTCTTTTTTTATTAATCTTGGACATCCCTATGATTTTGATGGTTAATATATATAAATGTACATAACTTTGCAGAATGTATTGTATTGTAGGTAGGACCATATCTGGGAAGACTAATGGTCTAGTAGAAGCAAAGCTCTGTGATATTTAACTCTGCAGCGCCAAGAGTTCTACATGACTGCAATATCTTCCCGTGCAGAATTTTCACCTTTTGCTTCAACAATATCAACAATGTCTTAAGCGCTCTATGTTAACACAGGGTCAGACAGTAGGTGTTCTCCTTAAGGAGACAATGCCAATTAAGGCCACCTTAAAGGCGTGTGGAGACTTAAAGCCATAGATGCTCCACTAGGGAATTCTGGGAAGAATGCAAATAAGTTTTCCAAGGTGATAAATGGAAAACAATACCTCCTTTTGCTATCTTGAAAGGCAGCCCCCTTAACATCAAGTATGACTTACAAGAAGTCTAAAAATATGATGTGGGATTAAGCCAAAGCAGTATATCTATTCCATAAGGAACAGACTCCCAACTGTAGACAGCACTGTTTCGACCTGATTGGGTCCCACATCTATGTTAACACAGTCACGTATAGACGGATGGCAATTGTACCCTATGCTTTGTGACCCCTTTGGAGGGTTTTTTTTTTTTAAAAATTACATTTTGGAGTTTCTAGGCAAACATAAAGCTCAATACTAAACCACAGTTTTTTTGCAGGTTTTAATGTACTTCTCTTAGATGTGACAACCAAAATTTGTTCTTGATAGAGGTGCAGATGCCAAGGGTCACATAGTCATGCAATCCTGTAATAGGAATAGAATTGGACCTTAGTATAAATTTCAACAAAGAACAAATTAAGGCTCCATGCAAATGACCATGACGGGCTTGGTGAAGATATGAAGTGGGTTCAGTCACGGCACGGTAGGACACTTTGTGCTCACCGCCCCCAAACCGGGTGTTATAGACCTCTATGGGATTTGTTATCTGGCTGCATTTTATGTGGCCAGATCCCATTCCCAATCCCAATATGGTTTTGCTCATCTCTAGTCAAGTATTTTTCATAGAAGACACTATTTCCAGCATCTTTTAGGCTGCCTTTACATAAACGTGTACAGAGCGGGAGTCCTTGCCTTATACTGAAATATGATGCAAGGACTCCCGGATTGCAGCGCCGACCCTGTATTAACTGTTACAGTGCCGGCACTGGAGTCCAAGGGAAGTCCTTGCATAATATTTCAGTTTAACGCAAGGACTCCCGTTCTGTACAAGGTGTGCAGTCTCTAAGAGCAGGCTGACATATGGGTTTGTTTCCACAGCAGCCTAAGGATGAGATTTTTAGTTAGGTCATCCTACAGACACAGCTCCCCTTAATCGTACCATGACTGTCCTACAGCTACCACCCATGGGATTGCCCTGCAATCATAGTTTTTCCATTAGATGCGCATGTATAAAGCTACACTAGGAGGCAAGGGTTAATAGACAATTGAAAGGGAGGCATTTCCCTGCCAGGTCTCATATTGCTGGCACTGCAGGGATGTCTGGCACAGATAGTGTGTCTGGCTAAGTACATGCTGCATCCCTGTGCTTGAAGTCATCTCTTCAGACTAGATTGATTCAGAACTCCCTGTAATCTCGCTGCCACTCAGCTGCTTTTACCTGTCAGCGGCACTGAGTGGAGTTGCAGAGGGGGACATAATGATATAGAGAGCTAAAAAGCTGCCTGTCACTTTAAATAAAGCCCAGCAGTCTGACAGAAATTTAAGAAACAAAGGATTAGGGGAGAAGCGTGGCAGCAGTTCAGGGCGGTGGTCTGCACTGCTCACAAGGGTTAACCAACTTGTATTATTATCCATTTATAGGGATATAACAATCACAGTGATACAGAAAATCAGAAAACCAGAGTAAATTCATGTATAGTAAATTCAACCAGTCAGCCATAACATTACAACCACTATTATACCATCACTGTGACATCGGATAAGGGGCACAGGAAATGGACAGTCAGTTCTTGATGTATTGGAAGTAGAAAATATAGGCAATAGTTAAAGGAAAGCTACCATCAAAATCAAGCATGATAAACCAGGGACTCACAGATTCAGGAGCAGTGACTGCGGTAATCCTCTTATATTTGTTATACACGGCCTCCTTCCTTCTAAAATCATGTAGCTTCACTGGATGTTACACTGCACATGAGCATGTCTCCTTGCCCCCCGCTGCTCCCTAAGCATTTCTCTCTCCCTTTGACTGCTGTAAACTCGCAGCAGCAGAGTGAGTTTGGGCAGACAATGGGAGGGGGGAGTAGACCTGCACAGTGTAACAGCCTGTGAAACCACAGTATGGAGGGAGACCTTATAACTCGTGAGCATAATTTTAAAAGTTTATTTTAGAAGGAAGGAGGCCATGGATAACAATATATATGTAACAATATAAGAAAAATACCACAGTCACGGTGCCTGGCCCCTGGTTTATCATTCTTGATTTTGATGTCAGATTTCCTTTAGGAGCGGAACTATTTTGACTAGTGTATTGTTTTGACAGACAGCAAACAGTAGTTTTGTGGACTGTTCTAGGTGTGGAACAAATAAAATCCTTCAAATATGGTCCAAGGTAGGCAACGGGTGACAGCGGGTGGGAAGTCTAATCTATTTAGTCCCACATAAGAGTGACTGTAGCTTGGATTGCTGAAGAAGTCCTGACAATGGTAACATTGTAGAAAGCAAAATATTAGAATGTCAACCATTTCATAGCCTCCCAGGGTATTTATAGCCTCATAACAGTCAGAGGACCTCTGTTGAGCTCTGTCCGCAACCAAAGTGCCTGCAATCAACACATATGCATCAGATGTAGACCTTGGAAAATGGAAGAAATGTTTTCAAGAAACATGACAAAGGGAAATGACTTCTCAACCTGTTGGAACATTGGAACATCTGTGGGATGTTCCAGAGACAAATATGAAATTCATGGAGGCTCAACCTCACAACTTACAAAACTTGAAGCACCTTTTGGTGTCAGATCTTCTGAGGTCTTGCGGATTCCACGCCTCCACAGGTCAAGGCAGTTTTGGCAGCCTACAGAATATTAGGCTTTACTGCCCCAGCTGAGAGGCGATTATACTAGCACATGGGTGGTCATCACAAAAGGTCACCGCCTCCAATGTCCATTCTAGTTTGGTGGGTCTCTACCCTATGGGATACAAACTAAAATTCTCATCTATTTGTTTTAGAAAAAGAAGTGTTATTGCAAGTCATTGGAAACATAATTAATCATTGTTAGGAATTTACACAGGTGCGAATTAGCAATCCATGACTTCACTTCATTAACTCTACCGCCGTTCACTCCTAAGTTGTTTTCTTTTATCATATAATATTCGCTTTAATTACTTTGCTTATCTTTGTAGAGTATTCATTTTTCTATGCATAATTTGTTTTGTTTTCACAGGCTGAATTTTTTTTTTAAAAGCAAGTAAAAAGTTCCCCTGTTAATATGTAATTCAGGGCAAGAATGTGAATATCTTCAGTATTAGTGATCTTCCTTCAAGTACAATTATAGGATTTTAAAATAAAAGAAAATGTGATATTTTTTTCTTTTTTATTCCACAATTGTCAATGTACAGGAAGTGAATAAAGGAATCGAGGAATTTTAATTAAAACCTATAGTTAAATATTTACTTTTTCATGACAAACTTTATTTGATACCGGGAGGGAGAGGGGATCAAAAAGGTTCATTATTATTGTATTGATGAAGAGAGGGCACACTTTGCCCCCTTTATTCACACAATTTAATAAAACTACTCTCAACTAGCCGGGATCCATCCATCAGATGGCCCTGGCTCCATGGGACTCCCGGGGGCCTCGCCGGCCGCAGGCTGGGGGGACGTGTCCCGAATGGATCATGGATGTGGACTGCCTGGGAAGGCTCCAAGGTTTGAAGGTGTCCAGGATGGGAAGGCTCTTCTGGCCTGTGAAGCCAGTGGTCCAGAATATGGAGTATCCTTGGTTGGATCAAAATTGTAATATAAACCATTTGGGGGTGTAAGTGGTCTGACAAGTCAAAGCTGTGATGAGCCTATGTAATGACATCATTGCACAGGGGTGAAGATTGGATCTCATTTAGGGCAATATGACATATGGATTTATTCATTTATCTATGGCAGTGTTGGCCTTAGGCATCAGACACCAACAACTAGTGTTTCCCCCTGTGAGTTTCAAACCGTAAGACATTGGTGGCCACAGTAATAGGACTATACAATTAACAAAGCAAAAGCTGCATCTCATTTCATGCACTAATTTAGACCAATGCATAAAATGTATGTGCCCGACACTTCAAGAAGGTCCTGCCTCTTGATGTGTCTGTGGGCAGCGCAGCATCTATTTTTATGCCATATCCTCCCTGGCCTTAAAGATATGTGCAGCAGACAAACTTTTGCATGCAAAAGTTTTTATGTGCCGGCCCACTCAGCCGCACCCCACGTCATGCCCCATGGCATGGAGATGCCGTGAAGGGTTAAATAATCGGAATTGCTGGTGGTTCGCTGGAAATAATGATTATTTCAGGGCTTCTATGCCAGTTTTCTAGCATAGCAAGCCCTAATAAATCTCCACCTAAATTTTTATATCATTCTTCTAATGGCAATTTAAACCATAAATTTTGATAGACCCCATAGTTTTGTAGTATATTTCAATGACCAACCGTAAAATTTCCATAGTGCGCTTTTTTGTTACTCTTAGACTGAGAATAGTTTGCTGCACTGTATAGGGAATCATGGTATTAGTAATAGATGATAAATAATTCTATACATATAATGGCAGGACATAAATAATGCAATGACATAAATGCTGCTCGTCAGGAATGAACCAGTTACTTTTGAGTCCAAACTCCTTCACATGATCCTGTCATCATACATCCCCTCCTCTCCCAATCCTTCCTGGGAACCTTTCAGCGCAGACATGATACATCCACGATGTGCCTCATTGCTTGGAAATAATTCCTGTCATTTCCTATGTCATAACTTCACAAATTACCTTGTATCTCTCTGACAAATGACAGCGCCAGACATTTTTTGTGTACAGCAATCTGCATGCAGGAAATACTCCTCACGTGACTGTGGCATCAGAGTGTTTTTTATTAATGTGTGACCATGTGGAGACCCTTTGATGTTTGAGCAGTTTTCATCCACTCCTTAGTACAAGATGTACCATCGCTCTTTTATCACTGGCTATTAATATTATATAGTGATACTGATGGGAAGCACTGTACATTTATTTGACCCCCAAAATCTGCTGCCCAGATGTGCTGACTTTTAAAACCTATATATATATGAATTGTCCCTAAATGGTTTCTTTCCATTCAACTCACCTGATGTGAGTCCAATGATATAAATGGTGTCCTGCATATACAGTGTTGACTGCACAGCCCTGCCACCCTAGGCCTGATTGACAAATCTCACTGCTACCAGAACTTGGGGACCATTTGCCAATATTCAAATATATAGATTATAATGATATTAATGGTGTGGGAACTGCACTCCCCCCTGTAGTGGTGCTAGCTTTAGTGCTGTCACTGGTCACAGTCGCTTGGTCCAGGTGGAACAGGGCCAGTGAGGGGATGCAAGAAGAAGGGAGAGGCTGCAATAGGATGGAGTTTTTCCTCTGGGGCACCCCTGATGTTAGTGGCAGCCAGGGATGACACGTGGATACAAGTTGAAGAACATTAAACTCACAGGGGCTCATTTACTAAGGGTCCACGTATGTACTTGTTCATTGTTTTCAGGATTTGTGCAGCTTGGCAGGTATTTAACAGGGGTTTGAGCTGGGATTGTGTTGCAGGCGATCAGATTGTGGTGCAGCTGTGCTGGTTTTTATGCGACAGAAATCGGGGGGTCTGCCGTAGGATGAACCGACTAATTCGGGCTGAGCGCAGGATTTAGGTTTCAAATTGTGTCACAAGACAATGCACTTACATACACCAGGAAGAAGAAGGTGAACTCTGGCGGGCCTGAGCGGGGAAGCAATACATGCATGAAGTCTTTAATCAAAGACTTCAACACAGCAACAGTAACAAGCTTATGTAGTGGTCCTATCTGCCAACATCCAAGGTAGCTGGTTGACTACCGTCTGGTATAAAAGCTCACATCAAATTTCAAAGAAGTTATATAATCCAAAATTCCACATCTAGGAAAGTAACGATTATTGTGCTTTATTGTGGATTCGTAATCCCAAAGATAAAATCACTGATGTAGTCTCAACATGGTATATTACAGAACATAGAAGTTATCCTCTCTGGCCAACGCGTTTCTTGTGTCATCCCACATTCTTACTCATGTTCCCTGCGGAGTCCGTGACTTGCGCCACCAGCTTATACATCGGGTGAGCTACAGTGTTTTTTTTCTCTTTTTCCTTCTAAAAGCTCACAACCCAGATTCAGAAACTTGTGACTGGAGAATATAGAAGCTGCTGGTGCTGCCACCTTAGCGGAGCCTTTGTGTGAATCAAAACCGTAGGCCTGATGAAGGGAGAGGGCTCTAGTTTGCAGGCCAGATGTCCTCTCTCTGGAGGAAATCTAAGAACTCTCCGGAACACCAGCCAAAGGGAGTATATGAAAACTTCCACTCTGGGTGGAGTTCCAGGCAACCAACGAATCAGAAACATCAGGCTAGAACAGGATTGACAGTCATGAAACATAACTCGTAAGGTTGGTGTTACATATTTTTCCTTGCATTTTTGCATTCTTGAAAAATGCATCAAATTTGCATATTGTCTTTCTCGGTTGGTTTTCAGTTAAAGTGTCTTAACTTCATGTTTTTGTCCCCTGTGTTTTTTGTGTGCGTTTTGAAAGTGTCTTTTCATTGCATTTTTGAAAGTGGCTGTGTTTGTAGTCTGTGTTTAGAAACGCATATGATTACATGCAAAAACAGCAAGAAGAAGAAGATCACTGATCATTGTGTTTTTTTTTTATTTCCAAGACACACTGCTGAATGCAATTAATGCACATCAAGAATTACATTTTAAAAAACACAAATGTAAGCAAACATTTGAAAACCCATACCTAAAACTCAAGTGTTTTCAGTGTGCTTAAAAACGCAGCAGAAATGCGACCAAAATGCAATGTGTGTCACTGGCCTAATTGGTTGGCAAGTACACCCTCCCGTTCTAGGCAGATAACATACAGCTGCATTTACCAGTAATGGGTCCATGGGACATATGGAACCTTATGGGAGAACATTATTTCGTAATGACCCGAACTAGTGGGCCATTGCTGGGTAACCTTAGATGTCATTAGCCTGGCCATATAACAAAGTACTGAATAGTGAGGAGGCATAAAGCATGGGATGGGGTATATGGGAGGTGCTAGCTGAGCAGGACACACCCTCTCTGATGCCAGGTGGGATAACATAAAGTTCATTTTATGGGGATGAGAGGGAAATTTATTTTAGCTAAATAAGGGTGTAATTTACTTAATAGGGCTCCCACCTGTCACTAGCTGTATTTGTGAAAAAGTGTTGACTGGTTCCCTTTAAACTAGCTAGAGGTGGAATAAACACCACCATATTTTTCACTATTTTGGAGTGCAGCCTTTTTTTTGGAATTTAGATCTTAAAAAGCACATGGAAGATCATACAGGAAAGTAGTTGCGTTTCTGCAGATCCGTCCTATCAATATTAAGACATTATGTAAACTGACCAATCTATTGTTAGTATAATAAGGTAAATTAATACCGTAGATTGGCCTTTGTTTTCTTCATCTTACAGATTTAGCAGCGGGCCTCACATGGACTTGTGGCTTTGCCAGGTGGGCAATATTTACTGAGAGAAGCCATTATTATCTGCTTACCACATACTGATTCAGCTTCCGTAAAGAGAGAACAAAGGGACACAGGCGAAGCAGATGTAAAGACACTAATAACCTGTATACAAGGGAAAATATTGTATATTTATAATCTGTGCCATAAGGAGAGAATGAATATGTTGATTTTATTTATTCTCATTTGTCACCACTTATTATATCCTGGCATTTTCTTCTCTTAAATTGTGCATTCTAAAATATGTTCCTCTTTTCCTTGCCATTGCCCTTCACTCCCCCTTGTTATTGCCTCCATTCTCTGCTCTAATAATTACCCCCTCTTAGGCTCTGCTTCCAATACAATATGATGAGTCTTCACTATTAAACAATGCATGCTGCTCCTGGCACTCTTCCCACTATCAAATCAGCAAATGCTGAGCTGCACTTATGAGGAGGGGGATGTTTAACTGTTTGTGTGTAATGGGCACCCTGGGCATTGAATGCATCTTGTAAGACAGCAATTGTTTGTTGTATCGACAAGCAAAGCTCAGAATGCAATACAATTACCCTAATCAGATCTATTCGAAAAAGCTGATTTATCATAAGATTTGCACTTGAGCTTGTTTCCTCCGATGTGCTAGCAGAGGGTATTATCATGTATAAATTCTGCCATATTTCATAGACTTTAATTCTGTCTTATGGGGATTCCTGAGCCTGCCTCTCTCTAAAATAATCCCCGCAGTTCTTGGATGTCATGGCTCGTTCTTTTCATCTGTCACTAAGGGGCTCAATGCTATCAGCTCCACCTATCGCCCTCTGCACATACTGAAGGTTTATTTTAATGATGTGAATTATCATAACTTAGTCATGGCATTTAATGTGGACATTGAGATCACATTCAATCATTGCTTATATTCATACAATACATGCACAAGTACCCATATACAGTACATACAGTATTACTGTGGACTGGGAAGCTCCACTTCTTGTATCACAATCTCTGCCAGGGCTTTCTCCTAGGTGCCTGATATCCGCCTGCCCTCCTTATACTAATTGCAACATTATGCTAATTACAAAGATTGTTTTTGTTAATAGTAATTTGTTTGCATAACCACAGGCTTTCAATGGGATATCCAGGGTATTGGGCTTCCACAGGGCATATAATCTGCCTAGAATCTCGAAAAATGTAGAAAAAATTAAGGAAACGTATGCCCTATCCGTAGAATAAGGGACAAATACCTTAATGCTGAGGGTCTGAACATCAATCAGTATAATAGGTGTCCAAATGTCCCCTAAACTGCTCCATAGCAAATAGGACTAGCAGCAGCCATCCTATAACCTGTCCCCAAAGTCCTATAAAAGTGATATGAAATATAATGCAGTGGTTTAATTGTCAAATGTTCAGATAATGGGGCTTATTTACTAAGGGCCCGCGGATCGTTATTCTGCCGGATTTGCCGACGTTTTTCAGGGATCTCACCGCTGGGACAGGTATTTAGCAGGCAATTGTGTCACACCCAACCGTATTGTTTGCTTTCATGTGGCTTTTCACAAATCGGGGGGCGGGACGTCGGACAATCTGAAGGATTTGGACAAGTCGCGGGATTTAACTTAAAAATTGTGTTGCAAGACATGCATTTACATACACCGGGAGGAAGATCGTGAACTCCGGCGGACCTGAGCGGACAAAACACAGCAGGGATCGCGACAGGATCGTGTGCCCCATTGTTCTTGAAATAGGGTCAAATTCTCCTTACTTTGCCAATTAAGGATGCCTTGTAGGCGTGTGGAGACTTAGGGCTTATTCAGATGGGCTTCTCTGCTGCGCATCCACAAAAAATGTGGATGAGTGATTTCCGTGTTTAGTCCATTTTGTAACCACATCTTTTCATGTGCATATGTCATCTGTTTCTTCACATCTGAAAAAAATAATTATAGATTTTTACCCTGTCTAGTTGGTTCACTGGCAACAGTGCTGTCCTTTTTTTTTTTCTTTGCTGATCCATCGAATTCTATGGAGGTCTGTGGTCTGCATGTGAGAAAAAAATATTGCATGCTGCATTTTTTTTCTCACTCTCTGCATCCATGAAAAAACAGATGTATGAAGAGACCCATAGGAATCAATGGTTCAGTAAAGCATTCGCAAAAAAAGGATAGCTTTTGAGCCTCAAAAACATCTGTCTGAATGAGCCCTTATAGCCATTGATGTTCCACGTTGAGATTCTGTGAAATGGCAAAAAGAGGCATTTTTTCCTTATACCATCATGGAATACATATTTTCATGTTCTTGAAAGGTGACATTTAATCTGTTGGGGAAAAATTCATTATGTACAGTGATATAGGCCCTTATATAGGTAGTCAATGAGGAAAGCAGCTTTAGTAAATTATGTAAAATGGACTTGTACACCTGGGGTGCCCAAACTATATTGGTCCTCTGCATCAACTTCAAGGGGCTGCACTAGTTGCAGCAAACTAGATGCACCAACAACCAGACTACACACAAAATGCCACCACAAAAATTATTAATACCACAGTTCATCAATAAATAGCCACCTAGAAACAAAATATTCCCTTTAGACAATTACTAATAAAGAGGTATTAAATAATAATGCAGACCCCAGACCAGGTAATAAATAGATAGATCCCAGAACAGAACTAATCAGACAAAAAATATTTGAGGCCCCAGAGTAGACATATAATACTAATGCTGCATATCCCAGGGCAGAATAATAATACTTTAGAACTCAGAGCAAACAAGATCAAAAATAGAAACCCAAGAACAGAAAAGGAAAAAAATGGAGAGACACCAGAACAGATCATTATAATGGAGAGAACCACAGAGCAGACAAATACTGGAGACCTCAGAGCAGAGGAATACTGGAGACCACCAGAACAGACAATAACAGAGACCTTGTCAAAGACCAACTGCTGCGTCTGCATGTGTGTTTGTGTCCCCCACGCCACTGGGCAACCGTTACAGTATATCACTAAAATAGGACAGAAGATACATGTATGGTCTAACCCCTTCACATGCATATTTCTAGATTCTGGGTGATGTGTATGCTGCACATGGCCATGTTGAGGTTACATGAATGTATTGTATATTATTAAAATCATACTTTTATATGTGAGCTATTATTTCTTTGTGTAGTTGAGGGTTTCATCAAAACCAAAACAGCACATTCATTTGTGGGAAATTAATGTGCAATGTCACAGCAGGGGCGTAACCTTAGGGCGTGCAGAGGTTCCGATCACACCCAGGCGCCCAAGAGGTTTAGGGGGCCCTTACACTGTCACTTTCCCATATGAGAAGACTATTACTATAAACCATACATTATAGTCAGGGGCCTGGCACAGACTTTGCACTGGGGCCCATGAGCTTCTAGTTACACCACTGGTCACAGCTTCTTTGCTAATCCACAAGAAAGGTCTTTTTCTTTAAAATATGTGCCGTTCTGTAAAGGAAAAGGTGCTAGGAATTTGCTCTGACCCCCTCTCCAAGCTGCTATCTCTGAACCACAGCTGGTTCAATAGATGTGGAACTTGCACCATAGATTAGAAAGGCTTATTATTGTGCGCCAAAAAGAAGGCGCACAGAAGCGCCAATATTTAAAAATGCCCCCCAGTGCCTTTTATTATGATTGGTGGGGTACACAGTAGGGACACTGGTCCTTTAAATATTTGGAAGTAGATCCTATATGTGCGTTTGGATCCAGTTTGAAACAAAGAAGGAGACATGTGGCCAAGATTGTCACATGGAGAAACCAGCCATGGGGGACAACAGCACAGGGAAGTCTTTGTCTGACATAGGTGACACAGTTACGTGGGGTGCAGACTATGCCGTCATTACACCTCAAGTGTGTACAGGGAGTTACAGTATGTAGATAGCAAATATAACAAATATAACTTTGATACAAATGTAGAATACAGATAAAATGTGTTGCATATAATTGGCACATTTGCGCCTACTGTAAGCTCCTATCCTGTCTCATTCTGAAGGTCCTGTTTTTTCTTTAAAAAACCCTCTAAATTGTAGTATAATCTATAGCATCAGTGTAACATATTAGGGCTCATTTACTAAGGGTCCGTTGGACGCATTTTCGTCTGGTTTACCGCCGATTTCCGTTTTTTCCCAAATTGCCCTGGGATTTTGGCGCACGCGATCGGATTTTGGCACAGCGTCGCCAGCTTGCACATGACATAAATCGGGGGGCGGGCCGTCGGACAACCCGACGGATTCGGATTTAATATTTAGAATTGTGTCACAAGACACGCGCCGGGTAGAAGCAGGTGAACTCTGGCAGACCTTGGCGCAGAAGCGATGGATTCAGGAACTCGGGCGCACAAGTTTAGTGAATCGCGGCAGACCCGAAATCTCGTCGGAAAACGTACCGTGGGATCGCGACAAAACCGGGTAAGTAAATCTACCCCTTTATAAAAGGAAAAAAGGGGCACAGGATGGCACCAATAACTTTGTCAACAGAAAACAACATTGAGTTAATAATAAATGTTACCCAGTGAGTGGTTGTAGCCACGGATTTAACATATGAGTGCACCTTTAACTGGATGTCTGTTGCCTCTGGGGATTAAATGGAGGTGTGGATTATTTATTTGAAGCCAGCACTCAGTCATTGATTAACATATAATTCTTCCACCTCAGTGTAAACAGCGACCTATCACATGACCTTGTAGTAATAGGCGTCTGACAACATGAATCCTGTATCCACCTGACCTCTCCTGTTCACATCTCTACGGATAATATACCTGGAGTTTATTCACTGAATATAATGAATAACAAGTGTTGAATAAGAAATACCACCTCAGTGTTTCCATGCAGTTATTACCGGACTAGTTGCCAATGTTCCCAGATTTCTAGGGAGCGTCCCAGGTTTAACGGATTCTTCAAATTGTACAACGGCTTCTGTTGCCTAAAATTCCATTATGATGTTTCACGTACCAGACTGAAACTGAGCGAGTCAATTAACAAACTTTCCTCTTTCGACATAAAATAGTTAATGCATGATTTGGCAGCGTGAGTTTCTGTACAGACGTCTTATTGTTCCATAATAAAAGTCTCCTGATGAGGTCAGGGGAAGGGATTTTGGAGAGATAGCTGACTAATGTTTATTGCCATGTATAAAGTATATAGGGGAAGATTTATCAGAACAGACCTATTCTAGTAGCCAATGGCAACCAATCAGAGCTCAGCTTTCCTCCTCCCACAGCTGTTTATAAAATTAAAGCTGAGCTCTGATTGGTTTCTATGGGCAGCTAGAACAGTTGTACCTCAGACACTTCTGATAAATCTTCCCCTATGGTGGAGGATGATACATTTTACATGATACCATTTTGAGTCAATGACTGATACATTTTGAGGTGCTTGGTTTTTTTCTAGAATAACTACTGTATACATCATAGAAAAATGGGACTCTATAAGATCTTAGGTGACATAACATACGTGACAATGCCCTATGTTATCACAGAAAAAAAAAATAAAATTCTACTTCTGGGGATCCCTGATCCCATCCTTCAAAGTTTGACATAATAGTGGCTAACACACTGTGTAATGCTAGTCCAGGACTAGAGTCTTTATGAGAATATTTTCACTCATTTGCATTTTGTCAGGTTCAGATAGGTTGAAATAAACTTTAAAGGAAGATCTTGACAGATGTAGTCAATGTCTGTGGAAATTATCAGTATGTAAATTAGGGAAATCAGGGTCTCTGCAGATCCACAGGTGGTAATATTTTTTTCATTGACAAAACCTGTTGATATTAGGGAAACCCCAGTTGTGTTTCTGAAGTGCATATCAATGGCAAAAAACGGGTCAGGAATACAGAAAATATTCTCCATACTGTACGGAATGTGAGCATCATATGAATACAGATGTATATAATCTGCTGTTGACATTTTTAGAGATGCTAAAGAAGAAGAAACACAAAGAATACTGAGTGGGTGAGACATTTAGAGAGAATAGAAAGACAGACTAGATCTAGTTAGATTGTTAACTATTAAACACCATATACCAGCAACAAGGTCCATAATATGGATTTATGTAGTTGCAGATAGATGACTTGCGTAGCTTGTTCAAGTACACAGGATCCTACAGGAGGCAGTGTGCTCCCGCTAGCCATAAGGGATTTAAAATGAAAGGAAATCTACCATTTGATTTGATGCATTATGAAGCAAATATACCTTGAGAATGCTGTAGCTACACTGATGCAGGATCATATCTGGGTTAAACCCTGTGCTACGTGAATCTCGCTGGACTTCATCTTTGTCGGACCGCCTGGATTGGGGATTGCGACAGGACCGGGTAAGTAATTTTGCCCCATTGTCTTACATTAATTTTTGCTCCTAAAGAGGCACTAGGTCTTATTTTCAGGGGGTGTCTTATTTTTCCATGAACAAAAAAATCAACAACTTCTCCAACATCCAAACTCTGAATTTCATGCTGAATTTCTTGCAAC
Organism: Engystomops pustulosus; assembly: GCF_040894005.1. NCBI lineage: Eukaryota > Metazoa > Chordata > Amphibia > Anura > Leptodactylidae > Engystomops > Engystomops pustulosus. The sequence goes on along the minus strand of NC_092419.1, from coordinate 80,460,765 downwards.
TTCATTTCTATTGGAATAATTGGCCAGAATCTCTCATGTTAGACAATCAAACTTTCCTACTATAACCCCTTCTAGTCCAGGTAGCTGCTTGTAGCACATTTGCAGCGCAACAGTCAGTGATTTTATCCCATGATTTCTTCGCTCATGTCACAACCTTGCGTTATATAAATAAACTACTAATACTAATGTATGGTATTGGGGGAGCTATAGCAATGGCGGCCACTAGGTCTTATTTTTAGGGGAGGCCTTATATTTCTGAGCAGTATATAGGATCACAGCAATGAAGTCAAAATACAATCATCTGTACAATAAAACCTTTAATCTTTATTTCAACATGGCAATCAAAAAGTCAAAGAATGTTAAAATCATCACATAAAATACACAACAACAAACACACAAAAGCGATGGTGGTCAGTTAATAAAACACACATCCGCCTCAATAGGCATACAAACAAATCTTGAAAGCACACAATATATACATATATACAGGAACCAAATAGTATCTTTACCCAAAAGGGCGTTATATACAGAGGTGCCTACCAACAGTACAAAAGCTCCCAGACCACCACCGCAGCACCCCGACGTACGTTTTCGACATTGCTTCCTGAAGCCGAAGTTATTGTATTTCCATATCGCCGAAGTTATTGTATTTTGACTTCATTACTGTGGTCCTATATACTGCTGTTGTGGTGTCACACGCCCTTGAGGAAGCGACGGCGAAACAAACGTCAGTGGTGCCGCGGTGGTGGTCTGGGAGCTTTTGTACTGTTGGTAGGCACCTATGTATATAACGCCCTTTTGGGCAAAGATACTGTTTGGTTCCTGTATATATTGTGTGCTCTCAAGATTTGTTTCTATGCCTATGGAGGCGGATGTGTGCATTATTAACTGACCACCATCGCTTTTGTGTGTTTGTTGTTTTGTATTTTATGTGATGATTTTAACATTCTTTGTCTTTTTGATTGCCATGTTGAAATAAAGATTGAAGGTTTTATTGTATAGGTTATTGTATTCTGACTTCATTATTATTGGTATTTATTTCATGGATAGTATAGGGACTCATTAATTATTGTAGTGGTTATCTCTATTGGTATTCGTTATATTTCTAAGCTGCTAAAAAGTTGTACTAGGTCTTATTTTCAGGAAACATGGTATATATCCCTTCACTGGTCTAGATCATGAGAGATGTTACTATTAAATACTGTTACTGATGACAAATGAGATGTCACTGTTTGCTAGATTAAGGGGGTCCTTAAACTGCCTTTACATGGGGGTCCTCAATCCTCTGGTCCATAGCAAAAGGATATTCACATGATAAAATACTAGCTCTATGGTATATATAAAAGCTATATGCTATATACTAGCTATATATAAAAAGTATGGATCATTGTCATTCTTTCCAGGAGTCAACATGTTGTCAGGATTGGTGGTGTGTGAATCACCTGGACAACCGTGGGAGGTGGTACTAGCCGACACCTGGGACCGGAGTCTAAGTGGCACCTGGTCTTCACCAGATCTGACCCCCTCTCCAAGCTGCTATCTCTAACCTCTCGCGGGTTGGACTTGCTGCGGCAGGGTGTGTCAGCCGAGGTCTATGTACCTTAACAGAAGACAGTCTTGTGGTTGGGTCCAGGCACAGGGTCAAGGCAGGCGGCAGAGATGCAGTGTCCAATCCGGGGTGAGCAACGGGAGGTCCAGGCAGAAGGGGACGGGACCACAGGCATAGGAACACAGCAACATGGAGAAACACAGGTAACACGGCAATGTTGGAGGACACAAGAACGCTGGAGGACACAGGAACGCTGGAGGACACAGGAACGCAGGAATACTCGCTAAGAAGCTTTCTCTTAGGCTGTGAGGCTCAAAGATCCAGCCAGGGTCACAGGAAGGGGCAGAAACTGGCCCTTTAAATCTTAGAGTGACGGCGCGCGCGCCCTTGGAGACAGGGACGCGCGTGCAGAGCAGCGGGAGCCAGAGAGGACATCGCGGGAGCCAGGGAAGGTGAGAAAGGCCCGGGACTGGGGGCAGCAGCAGGACCACAGGGGCGCCCGCGATCCGAGACAGTGATTGCGGGTGCACCCGTGACACATGTCCACAGATGTCATTAACAAAAAATACTCCATAAAATAGGGTTCATATGTAATAGAGCCAAGTTCCCTCTTAGTAGCTTATCAGGGTTTGTGCATCACTCTCAGTAACAATACAGCAACATAGATCTATGTGACTTGTGCTTCCACCTTAGGTCAGTTGATACACTCATACAAAGTACTGTAGAATCAGCTATTATTGGAAAAAAAAAAAAACATTTTTGTGATAATTGAGAGTACGTGTTTTTCCAGACAGTTCTGGGAAAGGCTCCTATGACTGTTTCTTACTGAAAACCTCATGAAGTCAAAATATAAAAACCACAACAGCCCCTCAATCCCACAAGGTGCACTGCTGTCATAGAGATGGGAAGTAGTCAAATAGCGGGGGATCAGTCAAAGAGAAATTCCACATGTCATTTTTCTATAACATTGCACTATATGTCCCCGTAGCTGGTTGACGCCAGCATGTGTCAAGGTGACTTGGACTCTTGAGATTAATTCTTTTGGCTACAATGGGAAGATGTTACTCTTCATTTTGCGGTGTCTCCTATACACATGCATATTTAGTAAAATTAGTAAAATTTAATTTAGAAATTTACCTGAAATTCTTTAGTAGATGTCACAGGAGTATATGGTACATTAGTGAAGGAGCTGAGGGAACAGTTCTTGAGGAAAACTTTGAATTTTTAATGACACAAATATACAATAATATATAAAGGAAAACCACATTCCAACCATGAGTTCTGTCTTCCCTGCCTAATAATGTTGCCTCTGTCTCATAACCCAGTGGTGATTATTACAGGATAGGACAGAGGGTGGCTGTACCCCTGACATTCAGGGATTGGTGGTCATCCAGTGAAGAACTCCCACACACCTATGCACTAGAGTACTCCAAGTCCAGCTACAATCCTGGAGTATAAATACTGTAGTTGTGCTATGTAACCAGATCTTTGTGCAAACAGGGGTATGGCGATGCAGATCTCCAAGGTTAAAACTTAAAGGACATCTACCACCAGGATGAAGGATTGTAAACAAAGCACACTGACATTAGCAAAATATAAAATGGCACCACTAGGAAGAACAATTGTTTCAATGTCTCAGCAAACTGACAAATATAAAAATGAGGAAGGAAAAAACGGTAACACAACACAAATGGACTGGTAAGTAAAGGGTTTAGGCAGGTTTTCAACAAACTTTATTAAAGTTGAAGTACCTAAAAGTTGAAGCCCATTTTTATGAAATGTTTCATAAGAAACAAATCTGGAAAAGAAAATTGGGAACAATTGAAATGGAAATGGAGTTCTTTCCGATGAAGCATACATTACTGTAAAAGTCCAATATGGAATTTTAGAAGTGTCTGACTAGTGAAGATTACCACTATGGGGCAGATTTACTTACCAGTCCCGTTGTGATCCCCACTGTGCGCTGTCCAATGAGGATTCCTGCATGCGTCGCTTCCCCGCTGAGGTCTGCCGGAGTTCACCTTCTTCCTCCTGGTGCAATTCTGCGGTTTGTCCGAATCAGTCGGGTTACCCGACGCCCACGCCCCCCGATTTGTGTAGCATGCAAGCCGGCGCTGATGCGCCACAATCCGATCACGTGCGCCAAAAACCCGGGGCAATTTAGGGCAAAAAGGTAAAAAGTCGGGAAAAACCCAACGAAAATGCGCTGTTCAGACCCTTAGTAAATGTGCCCCTATGTCTTTAAGTATTTATCTACCACTTGTCCACATCTACAAAACGAATAAGGAGATTAGGGGAATAATTTTATATATTGTGATCTATAAGCTCATACTGGAGATGTTGCTATTGCTACTGTGCCATGTAACAGCTTTGGTTTTAGGCGATTCCCAATCTTTTTGTTTTGGTGACCCTGCTAGTGTTCCCCTGGAGTTCAAAGTGCAGGGTCAGGCCAAGGGTTAGGACAGGTAGCTCAGATTCATTCAAGGACTAGCCATGCTCCAAACACAAAAGTAAAACAATTCATGAAAAGAACTATAGTACAAGCGAGGCCGAAAACACAAAAGATACAGAGTAGCACATCACAACACCTTCACGGGACAATAGAATTTAGGACTAATTTTTTTCAGGCATCCTGCAATGGTGGCAGATGTTATTTTATGACCAGGTCTGATGGTATGTGACTGGCACACACCGATTACTGTAGCCCCCTGAAAAGGTGATCAGTTTGGCATAGGTGTTGCATCAGGTGGGTAAAGTGTTCTACCCAAGACAACCCTTCATGTCTGACATATTGCAGAAAAAACTTTACATTCCCTGTTTTAGTTTATATTTATTGTTGACATTTTCAGTATCAAACGTCCTAACTTGTAACTTGTGTCTTTACGGATCTTTCTAGTGCATCAGTTTGGTTTTACTTCCGATCACGACCAAGATGTTACCTCGAGAGTTAAAAAAGTGAAGGATAATAGCATGAAATTTGTCATCTGTAATTTCAGTGTCGCCTAACTCCCCCTATTGACACTAAAGTGCGACTTAAAGCCAGCGGCCAAATACCTTGATTTATTGACCCTATAGAGAGACAGGAAAAGAAAATGCTTCTTCTCACATCACTTTTAAGTAAAACACAGTTTGTTGCCTGGAAACCTCCAGCTCACTGTGCTTAAATTCCTTAGTTGAAGCCCACGGGTTGTCACATAGGGACTTACTCGTACACAGATCCATCACGGAAGACTTTCGCTGAAACAAGGTCACAAATGAGGCTGTCACAGGCAGATCTTGTTGCAGCAATAAATTTTCATTACTTTCAGTGACCGAGAGCAGCAAAACATTAAAGTACAAAATCTGCTCTCTAATGTCTTCCTGCCATTGCCAGTGTAACCTAGACAGACTGCTGGCACTGCTCTACTCATTCCTAACTTCTACCCCTTTTATCTCTAGGGCTCGGGAGCTCCACCTGTTTCTTATTTTTAAGACCAGCAATGAATCATTTGAGAAATTTAGCAATGCTCGCACTTCCTACAGACGGCTTCCATTCTGTAAGATACAGATAGTGTAGGTGACATAGTGACTTCTACATAAGAATCTCAGATATCTTCCAGAGAGGTGACTGCCATGCAGCATGCACCAATACTTGTGTAACAGACAGCAAAGACTTCCCATGTCTGAGATAAAACTACTTAGAAAACTTTACCTCCAGTGACATTCTTCAGGTTATGCCCAACTTCCAAGAAGCCTTGGAGTATTTGCTCCTCATCAGAGCACAGTAGGAAACAGGTTTAGCTAAGTGACCTACACTTATTAAAGCCCCTGCACCAGTCTGTCTGACTTTGCAGATTCTTTTCTGTGCAAACTGCTCGCAGATGTATTTATAAAGTGTCTGCAACAAATTTGTGTCACGGCTGCACTGTACCCAACACAACACAAAATTCTGTACTGAAATGGGCGTTCCTGTGACGAAAGATAAACCACATTTATCATTCTGTGTCCAATAGAATTACACCAAAAAAAAAGTTGGTGCACTCTGTTGGAGCAGTGTAGGGGGCACCAAATTCGTGCCACAATTCATGAATCTGACGCACCCTGCACACTACACAGGATAACTGCACAGTTTGCACTATTTTTGATAAATGTGGGTCAATGGATGCCATAAGGAGAAGCTTATGTTTCCTTGATGAGACAACCACTGCAGGTCTGTGGAGACTTATTGGTTATGATCATTCCACTACGGATTCTGGGAAAATAATATGTCATTATATGTTTATATGGATGTATAGAAAAGGAAGAACCATTTTGAGTCAGTTCCATATCATCATCTCCTCTTTATGGACTGTGCAGTAAGTGCGCATTTACACACAGATATGGTACAGACATGTATGGATGTTTGCAAGGGGAATTAATTTCCACATAATACAATACAATAAAACTTTACTCATCAAGTTGAAAATCGATTTGTACACTAGAGCCAGAAACTGGAATTTTGAAGTTAAACTATAGCTTCAAAAAATCTCACTCGGCGCTCTTTTTCACAGAAGAAACATGTAGGCAGATTTATTACTTTAAAACAGTTAAAAACATATAGGGGACATGTATTATCGTCTCTGCACCTAAAAAATGCCGGGATCTTTTGTTTTTTTTTGGGCGCAGAATTGTTGCGGATCATTTATAATGAGTTTGCGCCAGAAAGAATAGATGTTTCCAACTATCCTGACTCCTTCATCTTTTTATGCCGCAAGTGGGCGTGGCCTAACTTTTCCACATTATCCATCTCATTTATGTGTATTTTGTTGGCATTTTTAGGAGCAATTTTTGGAGCACAATAGACCAGGAAAAAAATGGTTAGATAGCAAAATTAAGGCGCAGTCCATGTAAGATTTTGGCGCACAGTTCACCGCCTACCCATTATTTACTTACAGCCGTGCACCATTTTAATACATTGGCCTGTGCTTTCAGGAGACTGATCTCTGATGCCGACAGTCGTGCTTGCGCCAGAATTAGTAAATTCCCCCCATAAACTTACATACATTTAGAACATAAAAATGATATATGTCTATAAAACCGAACCAGGCTTGTCCTCAGTCAGTCCGAGTGTAATTTCACGTTATCTCACCTAATTCTGTAACTAAAGGATACTTCACAATACCAGCGCTTGTCTATTTATATCTTTCTTCTATCTACATTACATCCAGGGCATTTACATACAAATTACACAAAGGGGCGAGGAATTTTTTTCTATCTAATATCACATGTAAGGAGTAGAGATGAGCGAGCACTAAAATGCTCGAGTGCTCGTTATTCGAGACGAACTTTTCCAGATGCTCGAGTGCTCGTCTCGAATAACGAGCCCCATTGAAGTCAATGGGAGACTCGAGCATTTTTCAAACGGACCATGGTTCGGGAATAAAATGTGTTAATTAATTGAAAAAGAATGTCTTCTGATAAGTTAGCAGATGTATGCAAACATCTGCAATCTATTCTTCACTGCTCCGCGCGTATATTATCTCCCGACAAGTTAGCAGATGTGAAGAACAGTGAAGAATAGGATCATTTAAGTGAAAAACACAGTGAAGAATAGATTGCAGATGTTCGGCACATCTGCTTACTTGTCGGGAGATACGCTGTCTCCGTGCCCCGCTGTCTCCGTGCCCCGCTGTCTCCGTGCCCCGCTGTCTCCGTGCCCCGCTGTCTCCGTGCCCCGCTGTCTCCGTGCCCCGCTGTCTCCGTGCCCTGATGTCTCCGTGCCCCGATGTCTCCGTGCCCCGATGTCTCCGTGCCCCGATGTCTCCGTGCCGCTCCGTGCCGCTCCCCGATGTCTCCGTGCAACGATGTCTCCGTGCGGCTCCCCGCCGCTCCCCGATGTCTCCGTGCCCCGATGTCTCCGTGCCGCTCCGTGCCGCTGCCTGATGTCTCCGTGCTGCCGCTGCCCCATGTCTTCGTGCTGCCGCTGCCCCATGTCTTCGTGCTGCCGCTGCCTCATGTCTCCGTGCTGCTCCCCGGTGTCTCTGTGCTGCTCCCCGGTGTCTCTGTGCTGATCCTCGTTGTCTCTGTCCTGCTCACTGTGTTCTGCAATGTGTTCTTCACACATATATATTGTTCTTCACATACTATTTTGTTCGCACCGTTCCGCGCGTATCTCCCGACAAGTAAGCAGATGTGCCGAACATCTGTAATCTATTCTTCACTGTGTTTTTCACTGTGTTTTTCACTTAAATGATCCTGTGGTCACTGTGTTCACTGTTTTTATTCTATTCTTCATTGTTCTTCACTGTGTTTTTTTAATTAAATGCTCGATCTCGAGCAGGGGAAATACTCGTCCGAGCAACGAGCCGTTTCGAGTACCTTAATACTCGAACGAGCATCAAGCTCGGACGAGTATACTCGCTCATCTCTAGTAAGGAGCAATTTCTTATTAAAAAGTTCAATTGTTTTTGGAATGAAAGAATTTTGTAACATTCCAGGTCCGGGACTAGCTGTATAACATTCCCACAATTATAAACCTCTTTCATCAGACTACCCACTTTTGCGCAGAAAATTGGTCATTTAAAAGAGTTGTCTACTCAGAGGGGGCAACTTCCATAGAGTATACTGGGAAAAAAAACTTGAAACTAAAAAAAATTGATCTGAAACTGGTTTCTGTGGCATTTGTGGCCACTACGACTACTACTACTACTGTGGCATTTGAGATGTGGACTACGAGGTTCTACAACAGGTGACGTGTGGATTAAGAGATTTTGTAACAGTACTGGTATGGATGATGATGTTCTGCGGCAGGTGTGGATTATGATCTGAGGTATGAATTTGGAGGTTCCTAAGGAACTTCAGATTTAATTACTTATATAATAGTAATAAAGCTGGGGTCTTTTATTATACCTTATTTTATTTTTTCTTACCTAGAAAAATATAAAATCCAACAGACCACATGCCGCCATCCATGCTAACCTTTTAAAGGGGTATTCCCAATAAAACAAGTTTCTTATATGTACTTTATTTTATATGTCAGGTAATAGAATAATGTTCAGAAGCTAAATAAAAGTGTATAAAAACCTGTATCCTGAAAAGCTAACCACATTGTCAGCACACAGAACTAGATCGATCATTAATCTGTCTGCTTAGCGAGGTCCCGCCTACACTCTGGAATTTTACACTGACACTGAGTGACAGAAGCTAAAACAGCAATAAAACTGAGTAAAATTGTAAATTGAGGGGTTAAAATGATCTTTAGTGTGTCACTAGGGGATTGAAGTTTGAAAATTTTCTTTCATGGGCAAACCCCTTTTTAGTTTTTGCTTTCTCCTTTAAAAATGTATAACTTATAAGGGTTTGTTTTCTGTGTAACAAATTGTACAGCCTATTGGAATTATCCACTTTTTCCTGCTGTGTACTGGGAAGTGGGACCTTTGATCCCACCAACCTTTTGATCACTATTTCAATTTTTATGTGTTCTTCTACAGACTCCAGGCTATCATCACAACAGATTGTTACTCCCGGCTTTGCCGGTGGCATGTGAAGGATCAACACCCGGGATCGATGCCAGCACCAATTGTGGGTGTTAATGCTGGGTGTTGGCTGAAATATGCTGAAAATACCTGGTTTGTATGCAGAGGGCTCAGTCCGTGAATCCTCTCCATACACTTGCCGCACGCTGATGTACTATAAAATCATTTTATGGCAAGGGATTAAAGAACAATGATGGACATTGACAAGTTGAAGAAATTAAAAGATTAGTATTTCTTTAATTCCTAAATTTTATTCCTTTAGGATTCCAGCCTATTTTGTATGAAACAATTTGTAATAGGTTGTTGATTTATAGATTTAAGTGTTTGAAACCCACATTGGTTACAGGTCGGAGCGTAGCCCAATAATTGAAATCCTCCATGCTGCAGAAGGCCTTTATTTTTGCCCTGCTAGACAGTAGATAACTAAAGTCACCAGAATCAGTAAGGTGGCACCGATTTAAAGGTGTAAAGAGTTGGAGTTGGTAGAAAGGTTCTCTTTACATGTAAAGTAAACCTACAATCTATATACACAACAGTCTTACACTACATACAGTATTAATGCTGTAATAATAGGCAGTCTTTCTCAGCTAATGAGGTTCCCCAGGGGTGCAACAAGTCTAATATTGTAATAAGAAATATTCGGATAATAGAGGTGTGTTCACTACATTTTTTCCTTATACATTATACTTACAAATTTCACCTCTGACGGAGCTACATGTTAATGGCACAATCCACAGAAACTGCTATTAAAGTTCTATCAAATGTGACCAGGAGCGGCTGAATTTTTCTTGCATCTATTGTTCTCAATTAGTCATTATTTCAGACTAAAGATTTAATATTGTCGGGAAAGCTGTTTAAATGTCTGTGTCAATACTGAGTTCCATTGCAGAAATGTAAATTTCATTTATATTAATATTCACTTTATTATTATTAAATTGAGAAGAGGGTAAAGAGGTGAACTGAATTATTTCATTTGTAGTGTCTCCATTAGCGTTTACTTCATTAGTCTTATTTGCTCCTCAAACAAATGGATCTGATGTGGCACAAATGTATCAACTAGAGATGAGCGAACATACTCGTCCGAGCTTGATGCTCGTTCGAGCATTAGCGTACTCGAAACTGCTCGTTGCTCGGACGAATACTTCGCCCGCTCGAGAAAATGGCATCTCCCGCCGTTTTGCTTTTTGGCGGCCAGAAACAGAGCCAATCACAAGCCAGGAGACTCTGCACTCCACCCAGCATGACGTGGTACCCTTACACGTCGATAGCAGTGGTTGGCTGGCCAGATCAGGTGACCCTGGAATAGACTAGCCCCTGCCTGCGCTGCTCGGATCATTCTGTGTCTGGATGCCGCTAGGGAGAGAGCTGCTGCTGGTCAGGGAAAGCGTTAGGGTGTTCTATTAGAATAGTGCAGGAGTGATTCTACAAGAACCCAACAGCCCTTCTTAGGGCTACAATAACGTTATACATTTTTTTTTTATTTGCTTGCGGCTGGGCTTGCTGGCACTAGTAGTGCAGCTAGTACCATATTGTGAGGAATTAGCAGGGGGACTTGCTACCGTTGTGTTTAGCTCTTAGTGACACGCATATCCACCTCAAACACCGAAGTGGGACAATTTATTAGGGGTTTGAGTAGAATTAGGCAGAGTCTGCTGATTTTTTTTTTTTTTAGCTGTATTTCATTTTATCTTGCAAAGCAGTGTGCTCTCATTGTAGGCTACAAAATAGCCATAGGAGAACCCCAACGGCTTACTTAGGCCTACAATAGCGTTATATTTTCCTTTTTTTTGTTTGCTTGTGGCTGGGCTTGCTGGCACTAGTAGTGCAGCTAGTACCATACTGTGAGGAATTTGCTGGGAGACCTGCGACCGTTGTGTTTAGCTCTTAGTGACACGCATATCCACCTCAAACACCGAAGTGGGACAATTTATTAGGGGTTTGGTTTCAATTAGGCACAGTCTGCCAGTTTCTTTTTATTTTACGTTTATTTTTTGATAACTCAGCGTCATCTCATCAGTGTGCTTTCATAGTTGGCTAGAAAATAGCCATAGGAGAATCCAAACGGCTTACTTAGGCCTACAATAGCGTTATATATTTTATTTCTGGTTGATCTGCTGGTGGCTGGCCTTGCTGTAGTGCATCTACTACCATATTGTGAGGAATTTGCAGTGAGACTTGTGACCGTTGTGTTTAGCGCTTAGTGACGCACATATCCATCGCAAAGACCGAAGTGGGACAATTTATTAGGGGTTTGATTGAAATTAGGCACAGTCTGCCATCTACTTTTTATTTTACGTTTATTTTTTCATAACTCAGCGTCATCTCATCTGGCATAGCAGTGTGCTTTCATAGTTGGCTAGAAAATAGCCATAGCAATAGGATAGCATCGTTTGGTTTTAAAAACTAAAAAACACAAAAAAAAAACAAAAAAAAAACCACAAAAAAAGTAAAAAAAAAATTAAAGTTTTAACTTTCATTTTGAAAATGTTTAACCCGAGGGCTAGGGGTAGAGGACGAGGGCGGGGACGTGGGCGTCCAACTACTGCAGGGGTCAGAGGCCGTGGTCCTGGGCGGGTTGAGACACCACCTGCTGATGAGGGAGCAGGGGAACGCCGCAGAGCTCCACTCCCTAGGTTCATGTCTGAAGTTACTGGGACTCGTGGTAGAGCACTGTTGAGGCCAGAACAGTGCGAACAGGTGATGTCGTGGATTGCCGACAATGCTTCGAGCAATTTGTCCACCAGTCAGTCTTCCACGCAGTCCACCCATGTCACCGAAATCGGCACTCCTCCAGCTCCTGCACCTCAGCCTCCTCCCCCCCAGTCTGCCCCCTCCCAGGAAAATTTGGCATTTGAACCGGAATACTCTGAGGAACTGTTTTCTGGACCCTTCCCAGAGTCACAAACCACTTGTCCGGTTGCTGCTGAGCTCTTTTCCGATGCCCAGGTTTTACACCGGTCGCAGTCTGTGGGTGATGATGACCTTCTTGACGTAGTGGAAGAAGTGTGTAAAGAGGTGTCCGACGATGAGGAGACACGGTTGTCAGACAGTGGTGAAGTTGTTGTCAGGGCAGGAAGTCCGAGGGGGGAGCAGACTGAGGGATCGGAGGATGATGAGGTGACAGACCCAAGCTGGGTTGAGAGGCCGGGTGAACACAGTGCTTCTGAGACGGAGGAGAGTCCTCGACCAGAACAGGTTGGAAGAGGCAGTGGTGGGGCCAGATGGAGAGGCAGGGCCAGAGCTGGTGCATCAGCGCCAAATGTGTCACATAGTGAAGCTCCCGTGGCGAGGGCTCCCGCGACGAGGGCTAGACTTTCAAAAGTCTGGAGGTTCTTTAAGGAAACACCGGATGACCGACGGACTGTGGTGTGCAACCTTTGCCAAACCAGGATCAGCAGGGGTTCCACCACTACTAGCTTAACTACCACCAGTATGCGCAGGCATATGAATGCTAAACACCCCACTCAGTGGCACCAAGCCCGTTCACCTCCGGCCGTGCACACCACTGCTCCTTCCCCTGTGTCAGCTGATAGTCAGCCCCCTGCCCAGGACCCTGGCCCAAAAACTCCATCGTCACCTCCACGATCCTCCACAGCATCCACCAGCGTTCAGCTCTCCATCCCCCAGACGCTGGAGCGGAAAAGGAAATATAGTGCAACCCACCCACACGCCCAAGCCCTCAATGTCCACATCTCCAGATTGCTTAGCCTGGAGATGCAGCCCTATAGGCTGGTAGAGACCGAGGCCTTTCGCAACCTCATGGCGGCGGCCGCCCCTCGGTATTCGGTCCCCAGCCGCCACTACTTTTCCCGATGTGCCGTCCCAGCCCTGCACCAGCACGTGTCAGACAACATCATTCGTGCCCTGACCAACGCCGTTTCTGACAAGGTCCACCTGACCACGGACACGTGGACGAGTGCTGCCGGGCAGGGCCACTATATATCGCTGACGGCACATTAGGTTAACTTGGTGGAGGCTTGGACCGAGTCTGACCCTGCGGCTGGTCATATACTGCCGACGCTGAGGATTGCGGGGCCTACCTCGATCCAGGTCTTTCAGGCCTACTATGCCTCCTCCTCCTCCCACCCCTCCTCCACCTCCTCCTCCGAACTACCATCCGTGGGCATGGCGCCATCAGTCGGTAGCTCTAGGCACAGCAGCAGTGCCATCGCTAAGCGACAGCAGGCGGTGCTCAAACTGCTGAGCCTAGGCGATAAAAGGCACACCGCCCAAGAACTATTACAGGGCATCACGGCGCAGACTGATCTGTGGCTGGCACCGCTGAACCTGAAGCCAGGCATGGTTGTGTGTGACAACGGCCGTAACCTGGTGGCGGCTCTGCAACTCGGCAGACTGACACATGTGCCATGCCTGGCCCATGTGTTAAATCTGATAGTTCAGCGGTTCCTCAAGACATACCCCTATCTGTCTGATTTGCTCACGAAGGTGCGCTGCATCTGTGCGCATTTCAGGAAGTCCAGCACTGCCCGCTCACCGACTGTTGTGCGACGTGCCCACGAGGTGGAATTCAACATTAACCATGTTATGCAGAGTTTACCAGCAGCGCAGAGCGATTGTAGACTGCCAGATGTCAACTTCCACCAGAACTGGTAGTCAGGTCAGTCAGCTTCCTCAAGTCTACAATGAGGAGTGGACGTGGATGTGTGATATCTGTCAGGTGCTGAGTAACTTCGACGAGTCAACACAGATGGTCAGTGGCGATGCCGCCATCATCAGCCTCACCATCCCGCTGCTTGGCCTGTTGAAAAACTCTCTGATCAGCATGAAGTGGGAAGCTTTGCGCTCGTCACAAGAGACGGGGGAAGAAGATTCCCTTGTTGATAGCCAAAGCACCCTCAGGTCTGTTTCTCAGCGCATATCAGAGGAGGTGGAGGAGGATGAGGAGGAAGAGGAGGAGAATGTTGGCGAGACAGAAGAGGGGACCATTGTTCAGTCCTTCACTGTTCAGCGTGTATGGGCAGAAGAAGAGGAGTTGGAGGAGTTGGAGGAGGAGGAAATGGACAGTCAGGCCAGTGAGGGGAGTGAATTCTTGCGCGTTGGTACTCTGGCGCATATGGCAGATTTCATGCTAGGCTGCCTATCCCGTGACCCTCGCGTTCAAAGAATTTATTCCAGCACCGATTACTGGGTATTCACTCTCCTGGACCCACGGTACAAGCAAAATCTTTCCACTCTCATCCCTGGAGAGGAAAGGAGTGTGAGAATGCATGAATACCAGCAGGCCCTGGTGCACAAGCTGAAACAGTATTTCCCTTCTGACAGCGCTAGCGGCAGAGTGCGTAGTTCTGCGGGACAAGTAGCGAGGGAGAGTAGGCGAGCAGGCAGCTTGTCCAGCACTGGCAAGGGTACGCTTTACAAGGCTTTTGCCAGCTTTATGTCACGCCAGCAAGACACTGTCACCGGTCCCCAGTCTCGGCAGTGTAGGGCTGATCTTTACAGAAAGATGGTGAGGGAGTACGTAGCTGACCATACCATCGTCCTAAATGATCACACAGCTCCCTACAACTACTGGGTTTCAAAGCTGGACATGTGGCACGAACTGGCGCTGTACGCCTTGGAGGTTCTTGCCTGCCCTGCCGCTAGCGTCTTGTCCGAGCGGGTTTTCAGTGCAGCTGGTGGCATCATCACCAATAAGCGTACACGCCTGTCGACTGACAGCGCTGACAGGCTGACGCTTATTAAGATGAATAAAGCCTGGATTTCTCATAATTTCCAATCTCCACCAGGTGAAGGAAGCTCAACCTGAATAATTTATGCACTTCTCCTCCTCATTTTCCTCCTTCTCCTCCTCTTTGTACACTAAAGCAGAAAAAACTGGCTATTTTTTGAAAGGGCCCACTGGCTCTAGCTATAGTACTCTATGCATTTAATTTTTCTGGAGGGCCACCTACCCGGTCCTCTGTTTTAAACAATTTTTGGGACTGCCACATACAGGCACTCAATCTATTCATTTTTTCTGGAGGGCCACCTACCTGCTCCTCTGGTTTGAAAACTTTTTTGGACTGCCACATACAGGCACTCAATCTATTTCATTTTTCTGGAGGGCCACCTACCTGCTCCTCTGGTTTGAAAACTTTTTTGGACTGCCACATACAGGCACTATCCAAATTAAATAGTCTCCATAGCAGCCTCCACACGTTGTCTCCATTGCTACCTCCAAAAGTCGTCCATATAGCTGCCTCCATACATCGTCCCCTTATCAAACGAGGTGTGTCAGGCAGAAATTTGGGTTGTTTTCATGGATTCCACATCAAAGTTGTTAACTTTGTCGCCACCCTGCTGTGTTATCCACAAAATATACTGGCAAACTTTTATGATTAACCGATATTATTTCGGCGCTTCTTACGCATCTGTTGATTACACTGCTGTGTAATCCACAAAATATACTGCCAAACTTTTACCATTTACCGATATTATTTCAGCGCTTCTTGCGCATCTGTTTACATTCCCCTCACCCGCCATATCCCAAACTTATAAGAACGCTACTACACTTAACTTGGTGGAGGCTGGAACCGAGTCTGACCCTGGGGCTGGTCATATACTGCCGACGCAGAGGATTGCGGGGCCTACCTCGGTCCAGGTCTCAAAGGCCTACTATACCTCCTCCTCCTCCCACCCCTCCTCCACCTCCTCCTCCTCCGAATTACCATCCGTGGGCATGGCGCCATCAGTCGGTAGCTCTAGGCACAGCAGCAGTGCCGTCGCTAAGCTACAGCAGGCGGTGCTCAAACTGCTGAGCCTAGGTGATAAAAGGCACACCGCCCAAGAGCTATTACAGGGCATTCCACATCAAACTTGTTAACTTTGTCGCCACCCTGCTGTGTAATCCACAAAATATACTGGCAAACTTTTATCATTTACCGATATTATTTCAGCGCTTCTTGCGCATCTGTTTACATTCCCCTCACCCGCCATATCCCAAACTTAAAAGAACGCTACTACACTTGATCTTATACAAAAGGTTCTTAGAAGTGCTGTTTGGGGAGTAGCCTAGAGACAGGGGCTTGGATTGGCGAAAGCTTGCCTGGCAGCGGAGCGCCAGCTCCATCCCAAGATCCAACTAACATAGTTTTAACTGCAGCACCTTTAATCTACTACTAGTTCACTGCCTCCATACATGGTCCCCTTATCAAACGAGCTGTGTCAGGCAGAATTTTCAGGTGTTTCACTAGATACATAGTGGAACTCGGCGCGTCTGTCGCCGCCATGCTGGAGACCTGCAGTTGCAATCATAGAAGCGCAATATGGATGCCCCATACTGTCGCTCTTAATCATGGAAGTCCTTTCCATGGCTGCCTCCAAATGTCGTCCCCTTATCAAACGAGCTGTGTCAGGTTCATTTTTCGGGTGTTTCACCAGATACGTTATGGAACTTGGTCACTATGTCGCCACCATGCTGTGTTATCGACTAAACATACCGTCAACCTTTGGTTCCTCTCTGCCACCCATTGGTTTGAAGCCTGAGTCCATTTAGGGTATGTCGCCATGCCACTCTCTAGCCTGCCGTTGCTGCCGCTGCCTCTGCATGCCATCCCCTATAGTGTCAGGGTCAATTATTGGATGTTTTAGATGCTATCTAGCTTCATTCTGTCACTCTGTCATGGCCATGCTGTTGCCCATAATTTTGGCATAATGGTGCGTTTAAGCAGCCTCAGAGGCATCCATGCATGCTGCCCCTGCTGTTTCCTGTCCATTTCCGTGGTGTTTCCATCCTTTTCTGAGGTTTCCAGGTGTTTGGCCAAGCTTCCCTGTGCAGAGCCTTGGTCCCCTTGAAAAATGCTCGAGTCTCCCATTGACTTCAATGGGGCTCGTTATTCGAGACGAGCACTCGAGCATCGGGAAAAGTTTGTCTCGAATAACGAGTACCCGAGCATTTTAGTGCTCGCTCATCTCTAGTATCAACCAAGGGACCATTACTAGATGTAACTCAAAGATGTTGTCTCAATGTAGGAAGTTATCCACAATCCACAGGATCCTGTCCTCACCAAGACTGGGAGTGACAGGACAAGCCGTGCCACTCCATTCAGTTCTATGTGTTCGGTTGAAAAATGACCAAGGGCTGTTCCGGGCAATCTTTGGCCGCTCTCATAAAATTGAATGGAGAATTGAGTGGAAGAGCTACTCTACCCTTTAGTGAAAATGGGATACCTGCTCTCCTAATTTCAAGGGGCCTTTATCTCATGATCATGGGAGTCCAAGCTGTCGGACCCTCACAGATTGGAAATTATCCTGCATCCCCAGGATGAATAATAACTTCCTAAAGTTAAGACACACCCTTTAATGTTCTTGCACCCCAAAGCAAACATCTGCAAAAGGGCCACATGTAGCATACTGTATCTATTAATACCACTGATGTCTCAACATTAAGCCCATGTGTGACATCCAAATGTGTCCTTGGACTATGTAATTTACAACATCTTAGCCTCATTCTCTCAACGGGTAGATTTATACATATGAACAAAATACTGAACAGAAGGTGTCAGACAAATAGACTTAGAAACTGCAGGCTTATATGATTTTAAAAAAATTGATTTTAGAAAGGTAATGGCAAAAACATTCTTTAAACATATCAATACATAATGTTCTTATGACAAATTTTCCTTAAAGTCACAGCCTATGGACAACTGTAGTAAGAAGAAAGCTAGACTGTTATCAACTATTTCATACCCAGGACCACCTTTAGATAGGATGGAGACCCCACCCAACATAAGGAAAACAGGATAATTATAGCCCATTTCGGTTACTTTTGTATGAAGAGTTGTAGTTTTCAAGTTCCCCATTTTTATATAGAAATGACTTACTGTACAGTTTTTATTAATTTTCATTGTCATATCTTTGAGATGGTTTGGTGCAAAAAATATCCACATTGTGGAATCTAATTTAAAAAATGACCTTGCTGCATCCCTGATGTTAAAAAATGCTCTTTGTGCCCCATAATTAAAAAAATTTGGGAATTCTGATGACTAGCACAAATAATGTGCTAGCTGAATCCCCTTGACTATTACCCTCTAAAGTCAGATGGACAGTACATGCTTGTGCAAACCCTTTATTGTAATATTTTTTAAGATCCAGTGGGAAATCTCCACAATGTATTATATATAGTACTGTCTAGTACTGTCTAGTTCTAGGGGTTTTTTTTGTAACAACTGTGTCCATTAAAGGAAACCTACCATTTAGAATGGCAGGGGTAAGCTGTAAGTACCGAGCACCAGCTCAGGGTGAGCTGGTGTCGGTACCTACTTTCGTTAGTGTTATAAACCGCGGTATCGCGGTTTTAACACTTTTTAAACCTTAGAGTAGAAGAGGCTTTGGCGCTGCGTGCGCACGATTGTGCGCGCGCCTACATAGGAAATAGCGGAGATGTTGTGCGTGCACGGTCGCGCGCAGCGCCGAAGCCTCTCCTGCTCTACGGTTTAAAAAGTGTTAAAACCCCAATACCGCGGTTTATAACACTAATGAAAGTAGGTACCGGCACCAGCTCACCCTGAGCTGGTGCTCGGTACTTACAGCTTACCCCGGCCATTCTAAATGGTAGGTTTCCTTTAAGACTTCAGCCCATCCTCCGTCTATAAAATATGGCGAAAGATGCACTGCTATCTGTATTTTGTACTGAGTTTGCATTCCGTACTTGTCTAACCACAGACATATTTAACTGCTGGGTATCTTAATTGGTTCCCACCACACCTGTCTGTCTCCTGTTGACTCTGTTTTGGGCTGTGTTGTTAGGCTAGCTGTGATGTAGACTCACATTCCTCACTCTGATATCTCATAAGTGGATTGCCTGCCCACTTCCCAGTGCTTGCTGTAAGTCTTCCTTGGAGCCTGCTAGCATTATCTGGACTTCCGTATTTTGGATTTATTGACCCATGCCTGTTTTTTAAACAAAGGTCAGAAGTCAGAGAGCTTATTGGGGCATTATTTTTGCTTATAATGTTTGTGGTACATTGTCAAATTCTTGTTTTTCTTATTTACTAGACTTACCAGACTTATTTACTAGACTTGTATGCCTATGGGTAGCTTTATAGCTTAGCTTATCCATTAATCCTTATACTGTGAGATTTGTGGCAGGTGTGGGTTTTATAACATTATTTTAGATGTTTAGATGTTTGTTTTAATATTTTTCATTGTACATCATTTTTTGTGGTTTTTTTAATGAAAAAATTAGGTTTCATTGCTTGCACCAGATATGGGCCAATTGTATGTGGCTTTTTGGTGTCTTTTCTGATTGGTTGCACATTCTTAACTGCATGTATGTATGTCCTTGTGTCTAGGACAGTGATGGCTAACCTATGGCACTGGTGCCAGAGGTGGCACTCGGAGCCCTTTCTGTGGGCACTCAGGCCATCACCAGAGATGACTCCAGGTATCTTACTGCAGTCCCAGACAGCCCAGGACTTGCTGTGCACAGAGGTATTTTAAAGTGACAGCTCTACCTGGGACTATTTTCTGCTTTATTGGTGTCCTCAGGGGGCTGGTAGGTAGAGAAGGGAGTATAAATCACAAATTAAATTTCTGTGTTGGCACTTTGCTATAAATAAGTGGGTCTTTGTTGTAGTTTGGGCACCCGGCCTCTAAAAGGTTTGCCATCACTGGTCTAGGACATCCTCACTGCAGCAGAACAGAAACCAGAGCATTCTGAGCTTCTTTAAAAATAAATGCCTTACTGGACATTAAAGTATGGCTTTCAGTGACCAATTCAATGAGACTTCCATAAGGTACAGACTGCATTATTTCTCAAAAAAATTACAATTTTTAACACTATTATGTTGAGATTGCTGCCAGGTTCAGAAAGCAGTGCTCCGATGGGATCAAAGGAATTGGCCTGCTTTGCCTTGGGTGATAAAAAAAAAAACTACCATTTTATACTATAACCTTTACTCAAATAATAGCACAATAGAAAGAAAGAAATGTACAAAAGAAGAAGTAAATGTTAGGTAGAAAAAGCAGAGAACATTTATTATAGTGTTTTATTTTATAGTGAATTTAACAGCTAAATTGGTAACAATAAAACAAATCCGTACCTGAGAATTTATTCTTCATTAAAATGATTTTGCTAAATGTGGGTGTCATATCCTATATCAAGGACTTAAAAATTATAATCATTAAATGCCACTATAAATTAACAAAAAGTCTGGAAAAGTGTTTAAAAAATGGGACATAAATAACATAGTATCATAGTATATAAAACTGGAAAATGATGCACATACATCAAGTCCAACCTTTAAGAATTAAACAAATGTTTTTACCCCATAATCCGTGATATTTTTTCTACTTTGTGCTTTCTGATAAAGAATAACTATCCAGAGTCAACTGTACTGGGCCATGAACTGAAAGTTATCATCGACCTGGAGAAGACATCAATGCAATGTTGAAACCTCTTCTTTCAATAAAATGGCTCAACGATGTCATGAATCGTCCTTTCGCACCATCACTTTGAACACCTAGCATCCTCAGACCAACTATGGACTCCAGGTAGGAGCAGCGAAAAAACAGTGTACATCACAATGCATGAGTTTCTAGGGCAGTTGTATGAAGTTGTTGAAAATTATTTGACAACTGTTTTTTTTTTTGCCCTATAGTGGAAGAGTGACAATGGCTTGCTGTACTTGAAAGATGAGTGATGAAGATAAATAATATGTATATGGGGCTCATTTCTCCAAAAGGGTTCGTGATGAAATTGTACGCATTAATACAGTGAACTATGCATTTCTAAGTATAATATCAAAGTGTATTTATCACTTAAGAAACCTCTCAGAAGTTGTAACTGGTGGCAATCCAGGGGCCAAGGCCACAATTGGTTTGCTGAAACAATGAGTATCTCAGTGAGTGCTGTCCTCCTTTGCTCATTCGTCCTTTAAGAGGCAAGGGGAGTATAAACTCACATCAAATAAAACTTTCTAATGTGAATAAATGTAAGGTTATGCACCTGGGCGCTAATAATTCACATGCAATATATGTCCTTGCGGGAGTAAATCTGGGAGAGTCCCTCATTGAGAAGTACCTGGGCGTATTAGTAGATCATCGTAGCAGCATGCAATGTCAATCAGCTGCCTCTAAAGCCAGTAAAATCTTGACATGTATAAAACTGTTATAGATTCTTGTGAGAGGGATATAATATTAACACTGTACAAGGCACTGGTACGGCCTCACCTGGAATATGCCATCCAGTTCTAGGCTCCAGTCCATAAAAAGATGCCCTGCAGCTTGAGAGGGTACAATGAATAGCCCCAAAAATTAAAATGGGTATGGAGGGTCTCGATTATGAGGAAAGATTAAAACAATTAGATTTATTTAGTCTGGAAAGAGGGGACATTATTAATTTATATAAACGGTCCATACAAAAAATACATCAAAAGATAAGGGGGCACTGTCTCCGTCTGGAGAAAACAAGGTTTTCAAGGCTGTGACTCTGTGGATTAGCCGAGCTCAGAAGCTGCTCACCATAAGGGCAGCAGAGAATTTCAAGAAGGGGCTAAATGCCTTTGTGTAACAAGATAACATTAACGGTTATTAAATAGACTTGTTTTCCTTACATCTTGTAATCCTTTCCCTTCCTTGGTTCAACCTGATGAACATGTTTTTTTTTCAACCATATTAACGATGCGACTATGCAAATGTTTGAATATCATTCTGCGAATAAGCACTGTCGAGTTGGCAGAGTACACAATTTTGAACTTCTACCCTTTTTTCAGTGATGGTCTCAGTTCCCCTCCAAAAACTTGAAGTCACACGTTGCTCTTAATGGGATCCAATTTCAGGCAATTGACTGCTTCCTCTCAGGATCTTTTCTTAGGGAAATCTGGGTGTGGGTTTGAGCTTCCTTTCTGTGCAGCCGGGGCTTGAGTAATGGCTGGCTGAACTAGTCAGTGGTAGGGGTAATGTCCATTACTCCCTTTATATTCTGCCCAGTTCTTTCAGAGGGTTCTGGTTGTTTCAGTCTTATCTTTGCTCTCTAGTGCTATTGCTTTGTTTGTTATTCTGTGTATATTACTTCCGCTAAGTGTTACCAACCATACTATTGTTTTATGATTCTGTACCTTTGCCACCATCATAGTTTTCACTAGGTTCCGACTCTGTCTATATCTGTTGTTTGTCCATCAGTGTTGTGTATCTCCCGGTGTTAGCCCACTTTCCCCGTCTCAGACTAGTGTTTGTTTTTGGCTTGACGCTTTTCTGTGTAATAGTGTGAACACTGGTCTAGCTCTGATTCCCTGTTACCAGTCCACTCTACCAGACTTCCAGACAAAGTAAGTTTTTCTGTGTCACCTTGCAGGGTCACTCAGGGTCCATTAGTTAGGTTTCTGAGAGCGGGTTCACCCAGGGCAGTTTTATTTGCTGAAGGCAGGTAGTGGGATTAGCAATATACAAAAGCATATAATATTATACTACTTCTATGGACCTGTACATCTCTTGCCTAGACTCAGGTGAGCACAGTTGATCACAACCACATTGCCTGTGGCCCAGGCATTACATGATAAATGGAGCTACCTACTTCATGGGTGGAATTTCATTCATAAGAAAACCTGTATCAAATGTAAATGATCAACAAAAAGTCATTTTTGCTTTTGAAAGGGAAGTGCGACTTTAATTTTGTACAAACTATCAGCAGCTGGACACTTAATAAAACGAACGTCTGTGAAGAGCCTTGTGGATTCATGGGTTGTAGTATTTTCCAGTCATAATTGATTTACATGGACTCTCATATTAACATATCATTGTGTTATTCTAGCTAATAAGACAACATTTCCAGAAAGAAAGTCTGCATTCCATGGAGTCAGGGAACTCCTGAGCTTAACAAGTTTACCCCTTTAACATTCGCAGTAAGATGAAAAGAAGAATAATATGGGGTCTCTTTAAGAGGGCCATTTCCTGTAACAGCAGTATCCTTTCACTGAGTTTGTGATATAAAGAGAGGGCGAGAGAGTCTCGGGAGAACGGGGATAAAAGAATCCTTCACTACAGAGAGAAACTTAGAGCGCAGATCTGTAATTATCATCACCACTTCAAATTCATCTAAATTAAGACAAATAACATATCCAGTTCCCCATTCATCACCAGACCTCCTTCTCTTAACAAGCTGGAATGACTCGTCTCAAGTCTCTGCTTCCTTTTGCTAACATAACAAGATTTGGGTTGTATTGTTGCCAAAATAACAAGCTGTTCAGTTTTCATATCTCTCCTTTTCTCTGTATGTGCTCTGGATATGTTGAACTGTGTGGAACAAGGAGGTGTTCTCCAAACAGGGAGCTGTGGGGTGCGTGGAATTCTGCTGACATGATTATTCCCTCATGAGAGGGAGGGGTGAGAGGGCGAAGGACATTAAGGATACACCATTGTTAAGATATCCTTACAACCAAACAGGCCTTGTGCAAAGGCCACCATTTATCACTGTGTCTTTCCTTTCTCATACTCGCCGGACTGGTTTTTATATTTTTCTCTGTTTCGCTGGGTTTATTCGTAGAGATAATACATCATAAGGATTTAATAACACTATCTCGCTTTCACAAAATTGTTTCAATTTCAGTCACCATTTCATATTCCTTTCTCGCAAAATATCTATTGGTGCGCAGACTTCAACACTCCTGTGATTCACATGATAGCTGGGGCTGGTTGTGTTTACTCTGCCCCAATACTACCTGGAACCTATGACTGCACTGCCTATAACAGAGGGGTATTGTCTGCATCTCTTACTTCTGGACTGCATAATGGTGGCCTGGTGTCAATGGATTCCTGGTCTGATTGACACATTAACACCTATGTATTTCTCACAGTCAGGATCACTGATAGACAATACTGAATTCTGTTTTCAGAAGTACAATGGCAAAAATGGATGAAAACATAGGGATGTTACATTTTACATTTTCTGATATCATCGCTAAAAATAACATAAGATAAATATATAAAACATGGACCTACCATATTTTTTATAGTCCAGTGCGCCTTATATATGAACCAAACTTACAGACAACAGCTGCCTTGAACTGTGCCCAGGTCTGCCACATGCTTGTCATTCATCCTTATAATCAGGTGCGCCTTATAATCCGGTGCGACTTATATATAAACCTAGACGTTTTAGCAGGCATTTATTGATGGTGCGCCTTATAATTCGGTGCGCCTTATATGCCGAAAAATACTGCATTTAGATCATTTGCCACCAGGGATGATTGGACCTTTTAATCTTAAAGAGGATCTGTCACCCATAAACCCATAGTGCTTAAACAAACGCCGCAGTGTTAGAGTGAAAGGGTTATAAGAGGTTTCTGATAATGCTATCTAACACTGTGGCGGAGTACAATGTAAACGTCAGCCCGCTCACAAAGTGGTCCGATGTATTCATGAGGGGGCAGGGTTTGGGTGTGGTTAGGGGCGGTGACTGTCGCATGACACGCGGTTGTCACCACCAGCCTATGGAGCGAGTGGAGCCGTCCGGGGAAGGGGCAGCACCTCAGACTGCCCCCTCATGAATATAGGGTTTCCGGTAACGCTATCATTCTGTGGCGTTTGGTTATTCACTAGGAACTGCTTACTTCAGTAAGCAGCTCCTAGTGCCCGATTTTTGGGTGACAGGTCCTTAACTTCAATTGTGGGGAAAATATTGGAAGGGTTAGTAAAAGACTACATACAGAAGTATATGACATCAAATAGTATAATAATAAGTGGTAGCTTATTATTTACCCTGATGGGTAAAATAAGGTCCGTTGGTTTGGAAGCAATCATTTGCAATTGGATTGAAAACTGGCTGCAGTATTGTATCCAGAGAGTTGTGGTCAATGATTCCTACTTGGAATGGTCACCAGTTATGAGGGTTCTGTGCTTGGCCCACTATTATTTACTATATTTATTAATGATATAGAGGTAGGAATTAATAGCACTGTGTCTATTTTTGCAGATGACACCAAGCTGTGTAGTGTAATACAGTCTATGGAGGATGTTCATAGGCTGCAGGGTGACCTGGACCAACTGAATGTTTGGTCATCCACTTGCCAAATGAGATTCAATGTGGATAAATGTAAGGTGATGCACCTGGGGGCCAATAATCCAAAGGCAAAATATGTCCTTGGGGGAGTAAATCTGGAAGAGTCTCCCATTGAGAAAGACCTGGGGGTACTAGTAGATCATAAATTAAATAACAGCATGCAATGTCTATCTTTTCATGTATCGAAAGTGGTATGGACTCTTAAGATAGGGAAGTAATATGACCACTGTACAAGGCATTGGTTTGGCCTCATCTGGAAATATTAAAACAACTAGATTTATTTAGTCTGGAAAAGAGATTAAGAGTAAGACTAAGAGGGGACATTATTAACGTATATAAATATATAAATGGTCCATGCAAAAAATATGGTGGTAATTTGGAGCTAAGGTTATATTGGGGGTTCAGTCATAATAAGGGGTGGGTGTAAGCAAAAATAGTATACTTATACTCACGGGGTGAGCCCTTGTCACACAGTGCCACCATTTTTGTTTCGACAAGCCCCGAGGCTGTTTTCATTCCTACTGATCTATTACAATGTGATATGTACAATATTTATGTGTAAAATCCACAACCATACTGTAGTATGGAAGTATATGATAGGATCAATCAGTTAACCAAGGATACACTACCCTAGGGAGTCTGAAAAACAAAAAATATATTAAAAAAGTAAAAAAATAAAAAATAAAATTTATAAAACCTAAAAGTTCAAATCACTTCCCTTCTCCTAGAACTGATAAAATAAATAAAGAAGTAAAATTCTAAACTTCTTAGGTATCATTGTGTCCCAAAATGCCCATTCTATCAAAATATAATAATTGTTTTTTCCTGCGCTGAACCATGAAACAGAAAATACCGGCCAAATGTTTAAAACCCCAATTTTTTGCCATTTTGCAACACATAAAAAAATGTAACCATAAGTGATCAAAAGTTGTAAGGTCCTCAAAATGTTAGCAGAGAAAGTCACCTCATCCCACAAAAAGACACCTTGCATACACCAAAGTATGAAAAAGTTATTAGCATCAGAAATTTGCGGAACAAATTAATTTTTTTCGTAGATGTTTTAATTTTTTAAAATGCATTAAAACACAATAAAACCTGTATAAATTTAGTATCCCCGGGATTGTACCAAAGAATAAAGCACAGGTTTTATTTAAGCGGGCCACAAGAAAATGTTGCAACTGCGTTTTTTTGATTGATTTCACGCCATTTGGAATTTTATTTTAATGCTTCCGAGTGCAATTCAAGGAATAATAAATACCATCACTAAGGCCCCTTCCACACTAGCGAGTGTGATGCGATGAACTCGCATCACACTCGCAACGCAAGCTGCCGGGAACGCACGGCCCGAACGCTGCACCGCGGGAGTGAACTGACATGCTGAGTTCACTCCCGCGGTGCAGCGTTCGGGCCGTGCGTTCCCGGCAGCTTGCGTTGCGAGTGTGATGCGAGTTCATCGCATCACACTCGCTAGTGTGGAAGGGGCCTAAGAAGTAAAATTTGTTTTTACTGACAAAAAAATAAGCTCTCGTACAGCTATGTACAGGAAAAAATTACAAAGATGTGGATTTTTGAAGGTGGGGAAAAATGAACCAGAAAAGGCTGTGTCCTGAAGGGGTTAAGATTTTTTTTCTCCATATAAGTATTTCAAAGATCCACACAGTTATTCAGTTACTTAATGAAAATAGCAGAAAAACTGTCCAAGAAAATCAATTAAAAAAACATAAAATTCATTCTGCGGTCTAGACCAAATTAGCAGGTCTGTAATGTCCTGCAGGCATGCTATTTGTCATGTCTAATGCAGAAATCACCTAAGTAGCCTATGGAAATGAAAATGGGTTGTTTTGGTTGTATCGACAAATTCCAGAATGAAACTTTTCACTGGTTATCAGTATGTAAATTAGACCCTCGATTAGTAATACGGTTTCCAAGTATAAGTGCTATTTTTTTCAAAGGTTTTCAAAGGAGAAAGGTTCTCATGGGTCAAAAACCATCAAGGAAATTGGACTTAAGACAATCTTCAAATCAGAGGTTTGTTTTGTTTTTGGCGGTCCTGTATAATGACTACAATCTTTGTATATACACTCAGTGAATTAGAACATAGGAAAACAAGTCTATAAACTACCAGGGGGAACAAATTCACATAATTTTTATTTCATCTATAGATTTTGTTCAGTACGACATGATGAAGTTATTCACTTTACACCCTACAGAGGCACAATAATGGGATAATTGTCCCCCTGTGGGTTGGTCGAACAAATAGAATTTTTAATTAAGTTGGAAGTGAAGTCCCTGAACCCCTACAAACCCCTATAAATGCTGAACTGGTCTCTTCTACAACAATGAAGATTAACTAATCAAGTCCAATATTTCATTGAAAATATGATGCCTTGTCAGACTTCCTTTTACCACCTTTAGCCTTAGGATACATTCCCGGTAAGCATACATTCACCCCAATGGAGGGGAGGAGTGGTGACCCCTCCCCTCTGCATTGCGATGCATGGCGCACGGCGCCGTAACACAGGGAAAACTTAGTCCGTGTCCTATCTTTTTCTCATGTATGGAGCGGTACGGTGCTATACCATATCGCCCCTTGCTCCCATTGCCGGCCTATGGGGGACGTATGTACGGTGGCAAGCTTGTGGACGTATTTATGTCCCCCTATGATCGTGTGAATATATCCTTACTCTGAAACAGAATTGTACTTCATGAATGACATTATTTATATCAAAACTTTTCACTACATCTTTATAATACTCTTCATGTTGTTTCTGAGTGAGGGACAGAGTTATGGACCAGAAGCTTGTATTTTAGCAGCCAGTCTCTACCCATTCGTTCAGGAATTACTCAAAATTAGCGACTGTTCAAAGCAAAGAAATACAGATACAAGTGAGTGGAGTGAAGAACACGCATGTATGCCGTTTTGCCAAAATTATGATTACATGCCACAGGCTGCTTTGTCCGTGGCATGTAAAGGATAAAACCGTGATTGGTGTCATCAACAATCACTACAATGTATTTTTCTGTCCCCAGCTCACACCTGAGACTTGTCTTGTTTCAACAGCACTGACCTCCTCTCCTCCAGAGTTCAGTTGCAATCATACAAACACCACGATCCAGCTGATTCAGGGACAGGCCGTAGTCTCAAAGTAAAATCTTTATTTCATCCGATTAAAAGAAAGATACATCGTTTAGTTCCAACGTGTTCCGAACGCAGCAGCGTCCTTAATCATGGATGATATCAACAATCACACATGTTCCAGTGGGTGAGCGGTCCCATTTAAATGGCTCAGATTCGCAATCTGTGCAGGCACTGATCACAGGTGTTTGGATTTGGGTTCAGGTCCACAAATATTGATGGGTCCACTTCAGAGCAGTCTGAATTTCTTGGGTTGAAAAAAAAAGGTTATCCCTTTGGATCAAAATTGTAATATAAATTCTTGGATATAATACTTTTGGCAAGCTTTATAACATTATTTTTTAAATGTTTGCATTTTGGGAGGGATGACCTTGCTCCACAGTGCTGCTGGTAGCATGTATGTTTTCTAATAATAATCTGCTTCCCTTAGTCCAAACAGCATCATTGGCTTCCCTAACTGGCTTTATTTCTACTATCTAAAACATAAGGGGCTATTTTAACATACAGGGAGGGTATTTTATGTTCTACTTTAGTTATTTAATTCAGAATTACATCTTTCCTGCCAACATAATTTTAAAGGCTACTTTCTCTAATCCCCCTTACCAAACTAAATAATCTTTTTGGGAGTCTGGGATTTTGGGATATTTGTTAAGACATTTAAGACATACCCATGTAAAAGCAAACTTTAATAGTGGAGATTGAGTCACAGACAACCAGACTTGAGTTTGCCCTTATTTAGTAGAAGGGCCCACTATTAAAAACTCAACCCATCATACAGTATTGATATAACCAATCAATATTGTGCGTTGGTCTGGTGTGGGAAAATTCCTTTAATTCTTAGGTTTATATAGTTAGAAAGTCTTATGTTTTGAGTGTTATGTTTTATGATGTTAAGTAGAGCATATATAAATATAGAAAGCATTATACAAGAAAAAAATCTTGTTTACCGATTTATTGAAGCATGTAAAATTTACATTGCTTTATACCGTAAATGTATAGGATGGAAGTTTGACTTTTGTGGACACAATCGCTTTAGCTCTGTCAAGTGATCCTCACAAATGTTCACTATTTGAGGAGGAAAACATTGTCTCACACGCTATGAAAGCTCAACTACCTGCCACCATCTATGGCGTCATCTTGCTCCAGCTGTATAATAACGCTCCTTGGAATTCATGCTATTCTTTTGTGTCCATTGACAACCACAAATTAAGCTGCCAAGTGTTGAATAAGCAAGGGAATTGTGAAAAAGAAAGAATATTTTATTTCTTATGGAGAGAGCATAGGTGCATTGTTATATCACATAATTCCAATTATATCTGGTCAAAGTGACTAGCAGACCCAAATCCCCCAAAAAACTCTGGGTTCATAAAAAAGTAAATATGGCAAATCTGCCATTCAGCAATATTACATTTTTTATGATGACATCACAAACAGTTTTCAAAAGAGAACATGTTTCAAGGGGTTTTCTTGGACTAACATTGATGATAATTAGAGATGAGCGAGCACTAAAATGCTAGGGTGCTCGTTACTCGAGCTGAACATTTCCAGATGCTCGAGTGCTCGTTTCGAGTAACGAGCCCCATTGAAATCAATGGGAGACCCAAGCATTTTTCAGTAAAATTATAAACTGAACGAGCACTGAAAGAACACAGTGAGAGAACACTGCAGAACAGATTGCAGATGTTCCGGAACATCTGCGATCTGTTCCGGAGACACGCGTGCAGAACGGTGTTCTTCGCAATAGTATTTGAAGAACAATATGTGTGAAGAACAACTTGCAGATGTTTGGAAACATCTGCAAGTTGTTCTTCACACCTATTGTTCTTCAAATACTATTGCGAAGAACACCGTTCTGCACGCGTGTCTCCGGAACATCTGCGATCTGCTCCGGAGACACACGTGCAGAACGGTGTTCTCCGCAATAGTATTTGAAGAACAATATGTGTAAAGAACAACTTGCAGATGTTGCAATGTGTTCTTCACACATATTGTTCTTCAAATACTATTGCGGAGAACACCGTTCTGCACGCGTGTCTCCAGAACAGATCGCAGATGTTCCCGAACATCTGCAATCTATTCTGCACTGTGTTCTTTCACTGTGTTCTTAAATTAAATGATTAAATTAAATTGTTTTAATTGTATTTTTTTACTGTTCTTTACTTCTTTTTTTTTTTAATTAAATGCTCGTTATCGAGCAGGGCAAATACTCGTCCGAGCAACGAGCTGGTCCGAGTATGCTAATACTCGACTGAGCATCAAGCTCGGACGAGTATACTCGCTTATCACTAATGATAATCTATTCTTAGGATGTAGATCAATATCAGTTGGAAAGGGTCAAGTACCCGACACCATGACTAATCAAACAGCAACTCACCAATGATGCAACTTCCGTTTTATAGGTCTCTAACATTCCGATTATTGAACACATCTGTTTTCGAGTAAATGCAATAGTAGCAGCAATACCAAGTACAGCTCTAGACGTTGAGCATGGTAAACACTAGAGAGCTCAACTTTTTAACCTCACCAATCTGATGTTAATGACCTATCCTAAGGGCAGGCATCAGTATGTAAAGCTAAGAAATTCACTAATTGTATACAATAATTGAGTACTTAAGTTGAATTTGTATGTAAGTCGGAATTGTATATTTTATAATTGTAACCCCAGACAAAATTTCTTTTGCTCTCTGTGACATTTGGATTTTAAAAATGTTGGGTTGTGATAAGGACCAGGATTAACAATAAATCTTCATTGCAGACACTTCTGATAACAGTTATAGCTGTTTAATGTAGCCTAAGGCCATAGTACAGTAAATTACTAATATCCAGAGGTCCGTTTGTAACTAGAGGTTATCTGTAAGTCGGGTGTTCTTAAATAGGGGACTGCCTGTATGTATATTTTTAAACTATTCATATTTATATTGAGATTAAATTTTTTTCATGTTTAAATGTCATATTGGACATGACACCCTCACTTTTCACTGCAAATCAAAATTAAAACATGCAAGAAACGTTCATTAGGCCAGTACTAACTCTAATATAACTCTGTATACTATTTTTTATGGGGCCCAAATTCTGTGAACTTCTGAGGTCCAGTAAATAACGCTAAAAGAATAACTGTAAGAAAAGTACAATTTTATCCACATATTTCTATAGTTTATGGCTCGTGTCTTTGTATACAATATACTGGACCAGTTTTGATCTTCTACCAACAAAAGTGAAACCACAGTTGGAGAACCTCTGTATGACATTACCACTAAGCATCCAACTTTTTTTTCCAGTTATCCAACAGAACATTGCGATACATCCAAAAGAATAAAATATAACAATGATGTTACAGTTTTAAAGTTATGTGAAAAAATTCTGTGTGCAATTGGCCTGAGGTATACAAGGTTATTTAATACAAAATACTTATTATATATTATATTGCCATGTACATTGACTGGAAGCAATTGAATGGGTGTAAAAAAAAACTGAAATCTATTATCATTGTAAATTATTTATATGCTATGGATGTTTCAGAGAAATACACTTCAAAATACTTCAGCTGCAATGGTTTAAAAGATGGGTGCAGAGCCAAGGATTGATCAGTCCCTTAAGCAATATACAAAGAAAAATGGTGGCAATCCACAAAAAGATTTTTTCAAACATTACTTTATTACTTTATTGCAGGGTGCAACATTTTAGCTTCTATTCAGAAGCCTTTCTCAATCAATGTGATAACATTTAATGACCATTTATATAAGGAAGTGACATCATATAAGTGATAATGATTACATGTATACACAAATAAAACGTGATATTGCTTCAAATTCATTCTATAATATAACAGTGATATAATCATATAGGGGCAGATTTACTTACCCGGCCCATTCGCGATCCAGCGGCGCGTTCTCTGAACAGGATTCGGGTCCGGACGGGATTTATGAAGGTAGTTCCTCCGCCGTCCACCAGGTGGCGCTGCTGCGCTGAAAATCATCTGAACGCGCCGGAATACACCGAACTGGACCAGGTGAAGGTAAGCGCTTCCCAAGCGACTAGAGATGAGCGAGTATACTCGTCCGAGCTTGATGCTCGTTCGAGTATTAAGGTACTCGAGACGGCTCGTTGCTCGGACGAGTATTTCCCCTGCTCGAGATCGAGCATTTAATTAAAAAAACACAGTGAAGAACAATGAAGAATAGAATAAAAACAGTGAACACAGTGACCACAGGATCATTTAAGTGAAAAACACAGTGAAGAACACAGTGAAGAATAGATTACAGATGTTCGGCACATCTGTTTACTTGTCGGAAGATACGCGCGGAACGGTGCGAACAAAATAGTATGTGAAGAACACTATATATGTGTGAAGAACACGGTGAGCAGCACAGAGACATGGGGCAGCGGCAGCACGGAGACATCAGGGAGCGGCACGGAGACATCGGGGCACGGAGACATCGAGGGGCACGGAGACATCGGGGCACGGAGACATCGAGGGGCACGGAGACATCGAGGGGCACGGAGACATCGAGGGGCACGGAGACATCGAGGGGCACGGAGACATCGAGGGGCACGGAGACATCGAGGGGCACGGAGACATCGAGGGGCACGGAGACATCGAGGGGCACGGGGAGACATCGAGGGGCACGGGGAGACATCGAGGGGCACGGAGACATCGAGGGGCACGGAGACATCGAGGGGCACGGAGACATCGAGGGGCACGGAGACATCGAGGGGCACGGGGAGACATCGAGGGGCACGGAGACATCGGGGCACGGAGACATCGAGGGGCACGGAGACATCGAGGGGCACGGAGACATCGAGGGGCACGGAGACATCGAGGGGCACGGAGACATCGAGGGGCACGGAGACATCGAGGGGCACGGGGAGACATCGAGGGGCACGGGGAGACATCGAGGGGCACGGAGACATCGAGGGGCACGGAGACATCGAGGGGCACGGAGACATCGAGGGGCACGGGGAGACATCGAGGGGCACGGAGACATCGGGGCACGGAGACATCGAGGGGCACGGAGACATCGAGGGGCACGGAGACATCGAGGGGCACGGAGACATCGAGGGGCACGGGGAGACATCGAGGGGCACGGAGACATCGAGGGGCACGGAGACATCGAGGGGCACGGAGACATCGAGGGGCACGGGGAGACATCGAGGGGCACGGGGAGACATCGAGGGGCACGGAGACATCGAGGGGCACGGAGACATCGAGGGGCACGGGGAGACATCGAGGGGCACGGAGACATCGGGGCACGGAGACATCGAGGGGCACGGAGACATCGAGGGGCACGGAGACATCGAGGGGCACGGAGACATCGAGGGGCACGGAGACATCGAGGGGCACGGAGACATCGGGGAGACTTCAGTGGAAGAAGAGCAGCGGATCCCGGGACAGCGTATCTCCCGACAAGTAAGCAGATGTGCAGAACATCTGCAATCTATTCTTCACTGTGTTTTTCACTTAAATGATCCTGTGTTCACTGTTTTTATTCTATTCTTCACTGTTCTTCACATCTGTTAACTTGTCGGGAGATAATATACGCGCGGAGCAGTGAAGAATAGATTGCAGATGTTTGCATACATCTGCTAACTTATCAGAAGACATTCTTTTTCAATTAATTAACACATTTTATTCCCGAACCATGGTCCCTTTGAAAAATGCTCGAGTCTCCCATTGACTTCAATGGGGCTCGTTATTCGAGACGAGCACTCGAGCATCGGGAAAAGTTCGTCTCGAATAACGAGCACTCGAGCATTTTAGTGCTCGCTCATCTCTACAAGCGACACATTTTCGGTTTTTAAATGCGGCGGTTTTTCCGAATCCGTCGGGTTTTCGCTCGGCCACGCCCCCCCGATTTCCGTTGCGTGCATGCCAGCGCCGATGCGCCACAATCCGATCGCGTGCGCCAAAATCCCGGGGCAATTCAGGTACAATCGGCGCAAATTGGAAATATTCGGGTAACACGTCGGGGAAACGCGAATCGGGCCCTTAGTAAATCACCCCCATAGTGTTTATGTACGGTGAAAGTATATTGCAAAGACCAGGCAGTCACGTGTAATAATAAATGCAGCACTTTCTTTGGCGTTCGCTCCGAAACACTGTGCATGCTCAGTGACGTAACTAGAATCTGATGGGCCCCAGTGCAAAGTCTCTGCCAGGCCCCTCGACTATAATGTATGGTTTATAGTAATAGTCTTTTCATATGGGAAAGTGACAACATAAGGACCCCCTAAACCTCTTGGGCCCGGGTGCAAACACAACCTCTGCACCCTCTCAAGTTACCGCCCTGCGCATGCTGCAACAATACACATTAAAACTATCCATTCTAGCAGCCTGTCGTGGCATGGACACACCTCCCATCATTGGATCACAGCATTGGATCATCGGATGGACACGCCTCCCTTACATTATCATTGGATCACGGCGTCATCATGACGTCAGTTTGGTAACAACGCCATCTTGGTTAAGGGAAAAAGGGCAACCCTTGCCTCACATAATTCTAAAATAAAACCCACCCACTTCTCACAATCTCACAATACACCAACTAACCTTATTATCATGCTGGTGAAAATACTTTGGGAACACCATGCTCACAGCCGCAGCATACAGCGGTCAGCACTGGAACAACTCCCACAGTCTCACCTATTCAGTCCAACACATTGTGGGAAAATGAATCCAAAAGCCAAACTCTGGTTATTCGCCCTAAATACTCAAACCTACTAATATATACGGGACTAAGCATGCCATGCCTCAGATGTTGCCACTGGTAAAAATAAACAATAACAAATAAAAAATAAAAAACTTTTTACCATTTTTTTTTTCTATGTAGTGTCTGCTCGTTGAAAAGTAGTGACATCAAGTGATATCCTCTGTAAAAATAACAAGAGGTATATAAACAAATAATTATTTTAATATCACTGTTGGCATACACTGGTAAAGGCTCTCAGAGAAATAGATATATTGCTAAGTATATGAAATACAGATCTTGAACAAAACATAAGGACTTAATGTGTTACGAGTAGAGATGGGAGAATTTATGGAAATTCGATTTGACCTCTCGTTTGCCAAATTTTCAAAGAAAATTCGATTTGAACCAAATCGAATCATAACGAATGTAATGGTACGTCACTTGCAGGGTAAGGGTGCATGGAGAGGGCTCACGGGCCGAGCCCTCTCCATAGCCAGTAAGTCTTTGGTGCATATTGCAGCAAAGTTATTTTAAAAAGTTATAAGTGACAGAAGATGGCAAAATATGTATTTCTTTTTTTGTACAGGAGTTTTTCATTTTTGTAAATGTATGAAAACATCATAAAACCTATACAAATTTGGTATCCCTACTGCCATACAGTGAGGAACACTACCGCCATACAGTGAAGAACACTACTGCCATACAGTGAGGAACACTACCGCCATACAGTGAGGGACACTACCCCCATACAGTGAGAAACACTACCCCCATACAGTGAGGAACACTACCGGCATACAGTGAGTGAAACTACTGCCATACAGTGAGGGACACTACCGCCATACAGTGAGGAACACTACCCCCATATAGTGAGGGACACTACTGCCATACAGTGAGGAACACTACCACCATACAGTGAGTGACACTACCGCCATACAGTGAGGGACACTACCGCCATACAGTGAGGAGCACTACCCCCATATAGTGAGGGACACTACTGCCATACAGTGAGGGACACTGCCGCCATACAGTGAGGGACATAACAGCCATACAGTGAGGAACACTACCGCCATACAGTGAGGGATACTACCCCCATACAGTGAGGAACACTACTGCCATACAGTGAGGGACACTACCGCCATACAGTGAGGAACACTACCCCCATATAATGAGGGACACTACTGCCATACAGTGAGGGACACTACCACCATACAGTGAGGAACACTACCGCCATACATTGAGGGACACTGCCGCCATACAGTGAGGAGCACTACCGCCATACAGTGAGGAACACTACCGCCATACAGTGAGGGATACTACCCCCATACAGTGAGGAACACTACTGCCGTACAGTGAGGGACACTACCACCATACAGTGAGGAACACTACCCCCATATAGTGAGGGACACTACTGCCATACAGTGAGGGACACTACCACCATACAGTGAGGAACACTACCGCCATACAGTGAGGAACACTGCCGCCATACAGTGAGGGACATAACAGCCATACAGTGAGGAACACTACCGCCATACAGTAAGGGACATAACAGCCATACAGTGAGGAACACTACCGCCACACAGTGAGGAACACTACTGCCATACAGTGAGGAACACTGCAACCATACAGTGAGGAACACTGCCACTATACAGTGAGGAACACTACCGCCATACAGTAAGGAATACTATCGCCACAAAGTGAGGAACACTACCGCCATACAGTGAGGAACACTATCACCATACAGTGAGGAACACTACCGCCATACAGTGAGGAACACTACCACCATACAGTGAGGAACACTACCGCCATACAGTGAGGAACACTACCGCCACACAGTGAGGAACACTACCGCCATACAGTGAGGAACACTACCACCATACAGTGAGGAACACAACCGCCATACAGTGAGGAACACTACAGCCATACAGTGAGGAACACTACCCCCATATAATGAGGGACACTACTGCCATACAGTGAGGGACACTACCAACATACAGTGAGGAACACTACCGCCATACATTGAGGGACACTGCCGCCATACAGTGAGGAGCACTACCGCCATACAGTGAGGAACACTACCGCCATACAGTGAGGGACACTACCCCCATACAGTGAGGAACACTACTGCCGTACAGTGAGGAACACTACCGCCATACAGTGAGGAACACTACCCCCATATAGTGAGGGACACTACTGCCATACAGTGAGGGACACTACCACCATACAGTGAGGAACACTACCGCCATACAGTGAGGAACACTGCCGCCATACAGTGAGGGACATAACAGCCATACAGTGAGGAACACTACCGCCATACAGTAAGGGACATAACAGCCATACAGTGAGGAACACTACCGCCACACAGTGAAGAACACTACTGCCATACAGTGAGGAACACTGCCACCATACAGTGAGGAACACTGCCACCATACAGTGAGGAACACTACCGCCATACAGTGAGGAATACTATCGCCACACAGTGAGGAACACTACCACCATACAGTGAGGAACACTACCGCCATACAGTGAGGAACACTATCGCCATACAGTGAGGAACACTACCGCCATACAGTGAGGAACACTACCGCCATACAGTGAGGAACACTACCGCCATACAGTGAGGAACACTACCGCCACACAGTGAGGAACACTACCGCCATACAGTGAGGAACACTACCGCCATACAGTGAGGAACACTACCGCCACACAGTGAGGAACACTACCGCCATACAGTGAGGAACACTACCGCCATACAGTGAGGAACACTACCGCCATACAGTGAGGAACACTACCACCATACAGTGAGGAACACTACCGCCATACAGTGAGGAACACTACCACCATACAGTGAGGAACACTACTGCCATACAGTGAGGGACACTACCGCCATACAGTGAATAACACTACCGCCATACAGTGAGGGACACTACCGCCATACAGTGAGGGACACTACCGCCATACAGTGAGGAGCACTACCCCCATATAGTGAGGGACACTACTGCCATACAGTGAGGGACACTACCGCCATACAGTGAGGGACACTGCCGCCATACAGTGAGGGACATAACAGCCATACAGTGAGGAACACTACCGTCATACAGTGAGGGATACTACCCCCATACAGTGAGGAACACTACTGCCATACAGTGAGGGACACTACCGCCATACAGTGAGGAACACTACCCCCATATAATGAGGGACACTACTGCCATACAGTGAGGGACACTACCACCATACAGAGAGGAACACTACCGCCATACATTGAGGGACACTGCCGCCATACAGTGAGGAGCACTACCGCCATACAGTGAGGAACACTACCGCCATACAGTGAGGGATACTTCCCCCATACAGTGAGAAACACTACTGCCGTACAGTGAGGGACACTACCGCCATACAGTGAGGAACACTACCCCCATATAGTGAGGGACACTACTGCCATACAGTGAGGGACACTACCGCCATACAGTGAGGAACACTGCCGCCATACAGTGAGGGACATAACAGCCATACAGTGAGGAACACTACCGCCATACAGTAAGGGACATAACAGCCATACAGTGAGGAACACTACCGCCACACAGTGAGGAACACTACTGCCATACAGTGAGGAACACTACCGCCATACAGTTAGGAACACTACCACCATACAGTGAGGAACACTACCGCCATACAGTGAGGAACACTACCGCCACACAGTGAGGAACACTACCGCCATACAGTGAGGAACACTACCACCATACAGTGAGGAACACTACCGCCATACAGTGAGGAACACTACCGCCACACAGTGAGGAACACTACCGCCATACAGTGAGGAACACTACCACCATACAGTGAGGAACACTACCGCCATACAGTGAGGAACACTACCGCCATACAGTGAGGAACACTACTGCCATACAGTGAGGGACACTACCGCCATACAGTGAATAACACTACCGCCATACAGTGAGGGACACTACCGCCATACAGTGAGGGACACTACCGCCATACAGTGAGGAACACTACTGCCATACAGTGAGGGACACTACCACCACACAGTGAGGAACACTACCACCATACAGTGAGGAACACTACCGCCATACAGTGAGGAATACTATCGCCATACAGTGAGGAACACTACCGCCATACAGTGATGAACACTACCACCATACAGTGAGGAACACTACCGCCATACAGTGAGGAACACTACCGCCATACAGTGAGGGTAGCTACCGCCATACAGTGAGGGACACTACCCCCATACAGTGAGGGACACTACCGCCTTACAGTGAGGAACACTACCACCATACAGTGAGGTATACTACTGCCATACAGTGAGGAACAATAACCCCATACAGTGAGGAACACTACCACCATACAGTGAGGGACACTACTCCCATACAGTGAGGAACACTACCGCCATACAGTGAGGGACCCTACCGCACACAGTGAGGAACACTACCCCCATACAGTGAGGAAAAGTACTGCCATGTTCCTTTCTTCTTCCAAGAGTTCTCTGCCCCCTGTAACACATTGTGCTTGCGGCAATTTTGCTAATAAGGGGGAAAAAATTCTAAATTCGTTCCCACGAATCACCGTAAGATTCTAGTTACGGGGCTTTATGGTCGATAAAAAGTCCTAAAAAAGCCTTAAGTGAAAGGGCAATGGAAACACACAGGTACATATAAGGTTATTGCAGCTAATCGTAAGTTTAATATTGCACCAACAGACCTATTTATATCATATAATATACTATAGCAGATTCCAACTGTAGGACTTCCACAATCTTCTATTGATATCCTATAAGACGATTATCATTTATTGCCATCAAGCTGTCAAGTACGACAAGAGGCCATGCCAGTATGGAAAAGTTTGTGGCCTGCCCTGAAGGAGGAAATGTGAACCAAAAGTACACCAAAATATTAAACC
This sequence comes from Engystomops pustulosus, assembly GCF_040894005.1. Taxonomy (NCBI): domain Eukaryota; kingdom Metazoa; phylum Chordata; class Amphibia; order Anura; family Leptodactylidae; genus Engystomops; species Engystomops pustulosus. Next base: position 80,420,993 of record NC_092419.1, on the reverse strand, counting down.
TTGTGGCAGGATTATAAACAAATGGTGTAAACTTAGACAGTCTTTAGATGACTACCGGTTCCACTCACCATTGCTAAATTTGGTGATATGGATGATGACTCTTCGTAGCAAGAGTCAAAGAGCTGTCCCTAGATAATACCCGATTGACAGAGAAAGGTAATGACCTGGAGAGAAGGTCCCTTTGTGGTTGAGTGGGCTCAGACAATTACCCCACCATATCTCTCCCACCCAGGGCAGTTTCTAGGTACTTTGTTTTACAGGGCGAATCTCAAAATTCCCCTTCCCCCCGAGATTATTAAAAAATATCTGCAATATGACCAAATTTTTAGCCACTGCTGGGATTGTATTTGGCAGGAGATGAGCAGTGCCTGGTTTTAACCATATATACCACTTAGTACTAACACCAGATAGTTTAATCTTTGTCTCAGACCAGAGAATCTTATTTCTCATAGTCTGGGAGTCCCTGATGTGTTTTTTGCAAACTGTATCCAGATTTCATATGCCTTGTACTGAGGAGAGGCTTCCATCTTCATAATCATAAGATATAAAGACCCGACTGATGGAGCCTTCAGTAATAGTAGACTTTGTGGACTTTTCCCCATCTCCGGAGCTCAGCCATAGTGGGGTACTTCTTTACCTCTCTCACTATGACTTAGTTTGGCTGGATGGCCAGGTCAAATAAGGGTTGTGGTTGTACCAAACTTCTTCAATTTAAGAATTATGGAGGCCACTGTGTTCTTTGGAACCTTGAGTGCTGTAGAAATCCTTGGACAACCTTGGCTAGATCAATTCTGTCTCTGACTTCCTTGGGAAGTTCCTTAGACCTTATGATTCTCATGTGCTCTCACATGCACTGTGAGGTCTTATATAGACAGATCATTGCCTTTCCTAATCAAGTCCAATAAGTTTAATTAAACATAGCCGGATTCCAACAAAGGAGTAGAACCATGTCAAGGAGGATCAGAAGGAAACAGAAAGCAGGTGAGTTAAATATGAGTGTCACAGAAAGGGTCTGAATACTTATGACCATGTGATATTTCACTTTTTCTTGTTTAATAAATCAAAAATATCTACATTTCTATTTTTATCTGATCAAAACTCTTTTGATCTTACCAATTGTCTGCAAGGTAACAAATATTGAAAAACTACTTTCAGGACTTACTGTAGGTATTCAGCACACTGCCCCCTCAGCATATTGGTAGCCAACAAACCGCCCCCAGTATATAGGTATACAGCACACCGCCCAATGTATATAGGTAGGCAGAAGACTTCAGCCTCTCCCTCCCCAGTATATAGGTATCCAACATACTCTAACCCCCAATATATAGTTATCCAGCACACTTCAGCCCCCAGCTATATCGGTATCCAAAACACTTTATTCCTCCCCCCCCCCTAGTATAATGGAACAACCCTCTCCTCCCAATATATCGGTAGCCAGCACACTGCAGCCTACCACATAAAAACAAAAATGACATTACATCATAGTGTACATGCCGAAGGAGCGCATAGAGAGGAAGATGTTTAAAGGGGTATTCCAGGAACGAGCGACAATGCAACCACCTACCCGACAGCACAGCCACACACCCCAACCTCCCCAGATGTCACAATTGCCAGCCCCTCCCCCGGCTGAAGACACAGTGGACTGACCTCCTCCCAGCCCACAAACACAGCAGACCAAACTACCGCCCACCTGTCTACACTGCTGCCCACCGGCGCTGCCATCTAAACATCTGGCTAATAACTATATTACCATGCATTTAAAATCTCTTCCTAGTCATCTCAGCTGGGCCACAAAAACATTGTGGCAGATTTACCGTATATACTCGAGTATAAGCCGACCCGAGTATAAGCCGAGACCCCCAATTTTACCACCAAAAACTGGGAAAAACTACTGACTCGATTATAAGCCGAGGGTGGGAAATGCATTGGTCAAACCCCCCCAGTAGTATACAGCCTGCCAGCCCCCAGTAGTATACAGCCTGCCAGCCCCCGGTAGTATACAGCCTGCCAGCCCCCAGTTGTATACAGCCTGCCAGCCCCCAGTAGTATACAGCCTGCCAGCCCCCAGAAGAATACAGCCTGCCAGCCCCCATGTAGTATTTAGCAGCCCCTAGTAGTATAAAGCAGCCCCTAGTAGTATACAGCAGCCCCTAGTAGTATACAGTTAGGGCGGCACGGTGGCTGAGTGGGTAGCACTTCTGTCTTGCAGCACTGGGGTCCTGGGTTCGAATCCCACCCAGGTCAACATCTGCAAAGAGTTTGTATGTTCTCTCCGTGTTTGCGTGGGTTTCCTCCCACACTCCAAAAACATACTGTTAGGTAGTTTAGATTGTGAGCCCCATGGGGACAGGGACCAATTTGACATGCTTTGTGCAGCGCTGCGTAATCTGTGTGCGCTATATAAATAAAAGAATTATCATTATTATTATTACAGAAGCCCCTAGTAGTATACAGCAGCCCCATAGTAGTATACAGCAGTCCCTAGTAGCATACAGCCAGCCTTCCCCCACGGCCCTTAAAAAAATAAACTTATATACTCACCCTCCGATATCAGCGCGGCTCCCCGATGTCGGCACGACTTACCGATGTCCCCGATGTCAGTGCGTCCCGTCTTCTTTCTTCTCCGCAGCTCCTCTTCTCTCTTCCGGCATGGACGCGGACATGTTTTCTTCTAGCATGCGCATACTATGACGCGGCTGCTGCTGACGTCATAGTATGCGCGGCCACTAGGAAGACATGGCTGTATCCATGTCGGAAGATAGAAGAGAGAAGAGGAGCCGCGGAGAAGAAAGAAGACAGGACGCGCTGACATCGGGGACATCGGTAAGCCGCGCCGACATCGGGGAGCTGCGCTGACATCGGAGGGTGAGTATTTAAGTTTATTTTTTTTTAAAGTGGGTAATTTTTTTTTTGCTATAGACATTTTTTGTGCTGAAAAACTCGGCTTATACACGAGTAAATACGGTACTTACCTGGTCCTGTCACGATCCCACGGTGTGTTCTCGAATGAGGATTCGACTCTGTCGCGATTCACTAAGTTCGTGCGCCTGAGTTCCTGCATAAGTCGCTTCTGCACCGAGGTCCGCCGGAGTTCACCTTCTTTTTCTCGGTGCTTGTAAGTACTTGTTTTGCGACACAATTCTAAATGTTAAATCCTGTGCATTGTCCGTATCCGTCGGGTTGTCCGTCGATTTCTGTTGCGTGCAAGCCGGCACCGATGCACCAAAATCCGATTGCGTGCGCAAAGCGGAAATCGCTGGGAAACCCGACAAAAATGCGCTCAGCGGACCCTTGATAAATGAGCCCCATTGTGTGACTTGTTTGCATTTTTTCTTGTCTGTATATTGTCTGTTTAGCTGAAAATGTATCTAAAATTAAAAGAAGACTGTCACCATACCTCAAATTACAATCTACTTCAGGTAGGTCATTTTCATGTGTAGGCAGAGATGAGTCATATTTTGCTTGTGATTAAAGGCTTAGAGGTTAGAATCTTAGAGGCTACTGGGGGAGTGTCACTTCAGATGCCCCTATCTTGGATTCTATAGCAACTCATAACATGGTATTATATTAAAGATAAAATTTCTCATCTTTCAGATGACATACGGCTTGTAGATCCATGATCTGCACAACTGGAGATGCAGGCAGTTAAATACATAGCTGGACTTTCAAGGAGATTTTTTGTGTGTATGAGAGGAAAGAGGAAATTCTAGAAATGACATTTTATACTCTTCTTGATGGTGCCAGAAGTTTGTTAGGGTAAAATCTGATGACAGGTTCTCTTTAAAAGAAACCTACCATGAGGAATCTACCATCAGAGGTAGATGTGATGGTAGATCGCTCCTCCTGCCTGCACCTGCCCTAATCTTTAATTCAAAAATCCTGGAACCTAACCTAACTTGTTGAAAATTTCATTTTAGTAATAAGTAAAATAATTGCAGAGGCTACTGGGCGTGGAGTAGCATTAGCTTCTTGTGCCCGGCCAGGCTAGTACACGCCCCACTAGCCTCTGCAGTTAATTTACATATTAATAAAATACATTTTTTAACAAGTTAGGTTAGGTTCCAGGATTATTAAATTACAGATTAGGGCAGATGCAGGCAGGAGCAATCCACCATCAGATCTACTTCTGATAGTAGAATCCTCATGGTAGGTTTCCTTTAAAGAAGCAAAAAAAAACATACAGTACAGATGGTAGAAAAACATATTTTCTGTTGAAAGATAACTGTGTATAAATCTGTATTAATATAACTATGATTGATGATATGAGGATACGACAATAATGTCATATCTTGGAGCACACAGTTTCCGGACAGTACATTAACCACTATAATGTCTAAGTAATGACGATTTCTGCAGTCCTCAATACTGAACATTTCTAATCTTTGTGGACCAAGGGGGTTAACTGTATCTAGTTAAGGAAGAGTTCAATGCTTTTTTAAGGGAATCTGGCTGTGTTCCTGAGATGGTCGGTTGGAAAACAGAGTCTGTAGCACAGCTGGGACCCTGTCAGAAAACAACAGAGTGAAGAACAAAAAAGTCTTTCACCAGGACACCGACTCCACAAAACCTTATGTTCCCAATAACTGTGCAGGTCAACAGCCAGGGACTGATTCACAGCAGTGTGGACAACATCCTCATAATTATTCATTACAGCCCATGAACAAAAGGTTCAAGATTAAGAACCATCACAAATAAAGACATGTATCCCAGCACTCCCTCCGCCAAAGCCGTGTTCCCTCAGAATACAAGACGGCCCAGCCCAGAAGTAGCGTGGGACATCATCAAATCAAAGAGAAGGGATTTAGTACAATCAGCCAAATTGGCTGTTGCAGCTGAACTGGTCATTAGCGACCTATAGAGTTTCATTTCCATCTGGTCTCCAATGACACACACATTCCAGAGGTCTGATGAGTCCAATAACGAAATGTTTTGGAGCAGCGCTTGGTAGACGGTCTGTTTTCTCAAGCACGAACGCCTGCAGATTGCGGCCATGGTGCAATGGCATGCCAGGCCAGTAATGGTCCTCATTAGCTTGATCCCTGTGGTAACCTGTGTTGGGAGGGGGAGCTGTTATAAAAGATTCAAGGATTTGGTAATATAGAGCGTGGACTAAAGTATATTAACCTCTTGCAATCAAATGTTCGGCTTTAAATCCTTCTGCAGTACGTTTATATTTAGTGAACATTATCATTAGGCTGCTCCTTGGGACAGTTCTATGTCTGCCTTTGGAGCTCCCCTCCTTTTCAGATTTATTAAAGTGTCATCGGCTCTTTCTGAGATGTCTTAAAAATTAACGCAAAATTATTGCAAGATAATGTAATAAGTAAAATATTTGCAACAGTACATACTCCACAAGGGGGAGGAGTGACCTTGGGACTTTATGCTATTATCATATAAAAATTGCACGTTATAAAACTGGCTTTACATGGCATTGCGCTAGCAGTAGTTCTTTTTAGTTCAATTTTTTTGCCTTTTTTATGCCATAAAGTCAATGATATATAACCCCCTATGAGTCAGTATCAAGATGATATTCAAACTCATCTGAATACTATATCAAATCTGATGATCTGAACCCTATCCCCATTGTTGTTTTCAATTTAAAGGGTATTCCAGGAGTAAGCACAATTCATATTCAAATGGATCATTAAAATATAAGTTAATATGTAATTAGTTGTTATTTAAAAATTTTCTCTCATCAGCAGAAAAATGCTTTGAACATATACTGTAATGAAAAATTAAAATGCTACTGGCCATTTAATCAGTCCTGTAACTTTGTCCATGTGGAGCAGACACAGGACAGAAGATGGCCGCTGGTCACATGTCCACATCACATGCCCTGCACCTGCCTGTGCAGGTAATGTGATCATCACTATGTTTGACTGCAGCCAGTTGGTTGTCATCTCAGGGAGATAATGTGCAGTGATGGCAGTTACACACATCATTACTATGGTAACAGAGCAGGACAGCCTGTTACATCATCACTGAGAGAAAAGCATAAGAGGGAGGAGTTGTTACTAAGAACTAAAGGATCATGGGACTTGTAGTTTCCAGTGGCAGCCATCTGGGTGATACCACCTACTTAACAAAGCCCATCACATGTTGTGAATCATATAATCAAACTAGTTAAGCTCCATTTTGTAAATTATAGAGAAGATCCCGGCACTCGCCAACTTGCAAATATATTTTTATAGTAAGATTAACTTACAGCATGTTGTGCAGGGACACAAAAACGGGAACGCATTTTCAGCTCGGTATGCAAACCTTTATCAACCGTGTACCGAGCCGAAAACGCATTCCGTTTTTGTTTCCCTGCACAACATGCTGTAAGTTAATCTTACAATAAAAATATATTTGCACGAAGTTGGCGAGTGCCGGGATCTTCTCTATAATTTACATTGAGGCCGAGGCCGTACCCGGAGCAACGCACACCCACGGAGTGCCGTCCATCTGCTGTTTTGTCTTAAGCTCCATTTTGTGACCAGTGACATTGAGTTTTGTTTTATTCATTTATTTATAGCATTAAGGATTTTTTTATCAGACATTCATATTCCCGGAAAACTCTTTAATGGTTAAGGTATACCCTAATACATTTCCTTCTCTTTCTACTCTAACCAACCTCTGCTTACATTGCACTATGAAAATAACACTGTTAAATTGGGTTGTATTGAAAGCATATCTATAATATAGCAGCTGACTGCTAGATGGGATTGTGTTTTGGATCCTCTCCAACCTGAAATTTGAGATCTACCGCCAATTTTGGACAAGATCTTTAACACTTTGGGGGTATTTTTCATCACATTGGTTCCTTGTATTTCTTTCGGAATCTTTTTTGTTGCAGTTGAGACTTCTTTGGTCTATCTACTCCAATCAATCTTAGTACTGCCATAGATCTGAATCATCAAAGGAAATATTCTCTAGTGTTATTTTATTGAGTTTAAGCCTCCTTATCTGCCTGAAATGGATGGACTTCAGAAGGCTTTCAGATACACTGCTCATTGCTTAACCTCCGATTACCACAGTGCTGCAGTGGCTGCTTCCTCTCCCTGTGCTGAGAAGTCTGTAATATAAACAAACTCTACAAACTTCTGGGAGGAGAGGGGCTGCAGCTCCCTGCTCACAGTGGAGGAGGTCATATGACAGAGATCTCCCTGTGTATATAGCAGGGCTAAGATAAGCTATTAACCCTTAATGCTCACACAGTACAAGCTATAGACTTTGTGGATTTAGTGGATTTTCTTGTGGGAAACTTAATGGATTCAATGCTAAATTACTTTGAGAGAGAACACAAGGTATAATGGGATCTGTGGGCAAACACTTTCAGAACTGAAAATGCCATAACTTTGGAAAGAAAGTGGTGAGCAGCACAAAGTAGGCATCATCCTGTTTGTTTTTAAAGGGGGGATCACATATAATAATTTGGTAAAATCATAACTTTAGCTATGCTTTACATTACATGTGGTATATGAATTTCAACAAATGCTAAATGTTTTACTGAAATTTGTATTGTTTTTTTTCAATTTTTTGTTGGTTTTTACATATAAAAATGGTACCTTTAATGAATTAATTGAGAGCACTGTATTTAAAAATATATATTTTTTAATTCTTTATTTTGGGGTTTTATTTAAATATGTAATAGATAATGCAGGTAAATAAATCAGAAAAGTATTGCATATAAATTAGTTTCTTAGGAGCAAGGTACAAAAATTAAATGAGGTCAAACTATTTTTTATTATGTGCGAGGCACAGCTTGTTCAGTAGTGAAAGTAATTTAGGAGCACAGTGTGGGTTTTTTGCCCAAGACAATCTATACTGTAAGATATGTTCTTATCTTCTTTAGGCCATCTAGGGCAGATCTGCAGTATTTTTATTAAAAAAAAATGTATAAAATACGGACAGGAACAGTTGTGTCAAGATCCATTATGGAACTTAATTTGATTGTGAATGTTATGAAGCTCTGGTGTGTTGGGTCTATTTCAAAAATACTGTAGTACTTCTACATATGAAATGTATCTGAGCTAAAATCCACCAAAAAGAGCAAAACATATTAGGAAAACAGAGGTCAGTTTACCGCTATTGCATTTCCTTAGACATCTTGATGGTTGGTACAGTTTAGAAGATGTAATTACTTTGTAACATTTTGTCAGTCACTAATAGCAGAACAATATGTCCTTTTCTCACCATTACATCTTCAGTCTCGAAACTGACCCAAAATGCCTTTTGCAGAATTCACAAAAAAATAGAAAAAAAATCACATGACAAATGATAGGGGCTTGGGATGTTCTGTCTTTTTGTCATTCTGAAAATGATTTGGCTTATTACAAAAAAATCTGATATTCAGTATAATTATATATTGTGTCATAGCAGGTTTTAGAGAGGTAAAATGGTGCGTTTTTTTTTTTTTTTTACGAAAGAGATGTGATCTGCTGTATGAAAAATTGTAAGGCTGGGAGTTCTCGATTACAGTTGGGAGCTCTCAAATAAATCAATTTCTAGGCGTAATTTCCAGCCTTCAAAAAATTTCAGCTTGAGAGCCAGAATGGAGAAAGGAACAATAAAGGTCTGGATGAGCGCAGCGCACTTAAGGTCTTATACACAGACATCATCGGAGACCGCTGGTCTGAGTAACACAAGCGTGGGTAAAAGCATGGCACTTTATTCCAGGGAAGAACTATAGTGGCAGAAAATTTGTCAGCTACATTTTTTGCACTTTTTTAAAAATGATTTTGGTGGACAAGTTCCAGTTGTTAGGTGCCTACATCATTGGTAAGGGTTTAACTTTCTTTATAATGAAATAAAGTAGGCTATGCGGTCAATATGTTTTTATGTATGCAGTCTATGTTTTTGTGATTTTGCCTTTTGTTTCTTAGCATTTTTATCTTTTGCTGCCACCTTGAAAATTTATTTACATTACTGTATATCTTTCTTTATGCACCGACAGATTGTTGACCACCAGAGCTGCTTTTCTTCTTACGTTTAGCATGTTTGTCACTGTTTTAGACAATTCTAGTTCGTTTCAGGAACAGTTCACCACATAATGGAATGCACTAAAGAAGTAGCCGACTCGGAGGAAATGTTTATGAACCAAAGGAGAAAGTCATTTGTTTGTTTTGTAAATCAGTCCTAAAGTTCATTGGTTCATAACTGAAAAATGAGTGGGTGGAGCTATGTTTAAAAACAAATTTGGGGTTTTAGTTCAGTTATATAAACGCTTTGTGGAGAGCCCAGATCTTTTTGACATTTTACTGTGATCTATAATTTTCCTGTTCTTGATATTTGATCTCTGAGTAATGTAATTATTGGCTGGACTGTAGTCAGTCATTTTTTTCCATATTAGCACAAAACTCCATCTTTTATGGTCCAAAAAAATCCCCTACACTTTTAATTTTCCATCTCCGTTGTAACTTACCACCCCCGTACCATCATTTTAGCTGTATTCATTGACCCATAGAGGCAAGTGCAGTCAATAAGTCTCCAAGGATAGAAACTTTCAAGGCACCGTTACTGGATTTCATCCAACAGGTGGAAGGATGCATCAAAGCTTATTACACATGAAGAAAACAGGCGAAGGTCCATTAAATAGCTCACATTAAATGTAGGAGAACCAGACTAAACCCCAGTGATTGTAGTGATAAATGGCTGAGCTGTCTGTAGAACAGAATACTGCAGTCAGGCCACTTCCCCCGCTTCCCAAGTCTTCTAAATCAGGGAAATAACTTTGTCATAAACATGTTTCCTTGTGGTCGGTCTGGAGAGGAGAGGTGTGGTTTGGGAAGGCTGAAACAGTAAATCAGAGATGGATCCTGCTGAGTAATTCAGCTGCTCTGTCTTCTAAGGATGTTGCACTGATTATAAAGATAAGAGAGTCTTTCCCCATAGACAAATAAAAATGAATACAGTGATGAAGACATGCATTAGACGACAGGTCTGAGTGCCCTTCACCTATGTGGCTAGTGTAGTACATGATGTAATGCTGGAATGAAAGGACTATTCCACTTCTGGAGAAGACTTCTCAAGACTTCTATTTGTTAAAAAATAGAAGAAAAAGTGAGGCTCATCTCTCCATAAAACATCCCTAGCTCCATCACTGCTGGGTCAGATGCTACGGAATGGAAAACTTTGTATTTGACTGTGCCAATACTTGGCCTCAAACATTTGTCCTCCCAGGGTGAACATCTGCAAAGAGTTTGTATGCTCTGTCCGTGTTTGCGTGGGCTTCCTCTGGGTCCTTCGGTTTCCTCCCACACCCCAAAACATACTGGTAGGTTGATTAGATTGTGAGCCCCATTGGGGACAGGGACTGATTTGGCAAGTTTTGTGTAGCGCTGCGTAATCTGTGTGCATTATATAAATAAAGGAATTATTATTATTAATTAAACACTACCAGGGATTGGTAGAAGATTGCTTTTCAAGAAATTTCCTTGCAGGAGGTCTCCACGGCAGTAGAAAACCCCTTTGAGAAATCCATAAGCATCTTCTTTTCTTTTTAAGTCTGTAGACATTTCTATCAAAGCTTCCATTTCAGATCTGGTCCAAATTGCCAGACATGCTGCATTATGTTGTCCCATAAATTGACAGAAGCCGGATGGACACCTTTATATTTAATGGATTTTGTCAGGTCCTATTTTTGCCTGTAATGTACTGGAAAACAGCAATAGAAATCAATAATTCAGATTCAGCCTCAATTCTATGCTGACAAAACAATCTGGAATCCAAATTGAGTAAATAATTGTTAATTCTTAGCTAACTCTGTCTTTGATCTGGTTTATCTACTTGAACTGAATTCTCCTCAAGTTGGCTGCTGGGAAATGTTACTTATTGAGTGGATATTTGCTTCTATTTTGGACTGACCTCCTCTTTGTTCTCTGAAGATCCATGTTTGACCCCTGCCATTTCATCTTTATGGATGTCAATCACATAATCTTGATCTGTCAGCTTTCCTCACTTGTCAGTTTTAGTAAATTGTCTACAATGTATTGATTCCATACCATCTTAGAACTCTACATTGAGTACTCTATTACTCATCCTGGAAATTAATGAATAAACTGACAACTGGGTGTTACCAGGTGTCCATTGACTGTGTAGAGGAAGACTCTGTTGACGAAGCGAAGGAAAGGAAAAACCTGTTAGTTTATTTTTTACATTTCAGGGTGGAATAATAGAGGGCATTGCAGAATTATTAGAAACAAATGCTATATAATTGCGATTTTATGAGGAATATAAGTATTCACTGAAAAGATATGTCAAAAGAGGTGACAGGTCTCCTTTAATGATGACAATTGAGAAGTACATGAGTGTCTGTAAAGAGCAGCTCTACCTGTTTTTACCTTTCCCTGGCGAGTGATATCCCGGAATGGGGCTGGTCGACTCATTTCGTGTATCTATTTGACTATTGCTGACATCTTAATTACTTTACAATCAAAAGACAAAGCTCCACATCTGCTGATGACTCAATGATGTGTTGTATTAATAAGCTACAATGATCTTAAAAGGACGGGAAATTATGTTTACTAAGACATATGTATAAATGTGCTTATTGTTTTTGATTTTCCACTTTGTCATTGTCCTGATTTAGCTTTTGTGCTAATCTACTTCACTGTTTCGCTGATGAGTACAGCTTTTCGAAGTTGTTGAAGTTTGTTATATGAAAAACCTGAGGCATCGCCCTTTACTGGACCAGTTGCTTTTTGCCACTTGATCTTAAATGTTCAGAGCTCTTTATGTGGAAAAATAAAAAAGTTATAGATTTTTGAAGGTGGTGAGTGAAAAATAGAAGTGAAAAAACTAAAAAGGGCCAAGTTAAGGGGTTAAAATATAAGCTAATAGGTAGTCAGTTGTTATTTTTTCTCACCTTAGTAGAAAAATGCTGTTGACATACACTGTAATGTAGAATTAAAATGTTACTGGCCCTTTAATGCAGAGCAGAAACAGGACAGAAGATGGCCACTGGTCACATGTCCACATTACATGTCCTGCACCTGCCTGGGCTGGTCATGTGATCACCACTAGGTTAGTCTGTAGTTGGTTGGTTGCAGTGCATCCAGTATGGCCAGTGTTGTGGTGAGACCACCTCAGTGGGGTAATGTGCAGTGATGGCAGTTACACACATCATTACTATGGTAACAGAGCAGGACAGTGTGTTACAGCATCACTGGGAGCATTACATAAGAGGGAGGAGTTGTTACTAAGAACTAAAGAATCATGGGACTTGTAGTTTCCAGTGACAGCCATCTCGGTGATAACTCCACCTACTTTGCAAAGCCCATCACATGTTGTGAATCATAAAATCGAACTAGCTTCATTTTGTGACTAATGATATTGAGTTTAAATATATCCATTTATGTATAGCCTTATGGGGTTTTGTATCAGACATTCATATTCCCGGAAAACCCTTTAATGGTTGAGGTATACCCTAACACAGTGGTGGCGAACCTATGGCACTGGTGCCAGAGGTGGCACTCAGAGCCCTTTCTGTGGGCACTCAAGCCAATCGCTCCAATTTCACCGGGACCAAATCCACCAAATCTTCATGCAGTCCCAAACAACTTAAGGGATGCTGCTGTCAGCGTTATTTTAAAGCTACAATTCATTGGCTGTTTTAAACAGTGGGAAAAGTGAGAAGGTATTGACAGAACTGCATTGTCTTTAGAGGTCATCCTGCTGACCCACCATTCTTCCGGAAGAGAAGCTACAACGATCGTTTGATTTTATTTGCCCACCCTTTTTCAACTGTATTGGTGGCCTTAGGAGAGCCATTGCAATTGAATGATGTAGAAGAACTGGTAGCAATGTTACTGGTTAGCAGTTACTGCTTGATATGCCATGTTGGCACTTCCTGGTAAATAAGTGGATTTTGGTTGTAGTTTGGGCACTCGGTTTCTAAAAGGTTCGCCATCACTGCCCCAACAGATTTACTTCTCTTTCTACTCTAACTATCCTCTGCTTACATTACACTGAGTAAATAATACTGTTAAATTGGGTTGTATTGAGAGCATATCTATAATATAGCAGCTGAGCTGACTGCTGGATGGAATTGTGTTTTGGATCCTCTCCAACCTGAAATTTGAGATCTACAGCGAGTCTTAGGCAAGACCTTTAACACTTTTTCACATTAACTATTTTTCATTACATTGGGGCTTATTTACTAAGGATCCGCAGATGCACTTTTGAAGGACTGTTTGATGTTTTCGGGTTTTGTGCGCTGTATTTAACAGGGGATTGTGTCGCACGCGATCGGATTTTGACGCAGCTGAGCTCGCTTTCATGCAACAGAAATAGGGGGGGCATGCCTTCGGACGATTCGACGCATTCCGACTCAGCATAAGATTTAACTTTCAAATTGTGTTGCAAGATCAAGCACTTACATACACCAGAAAGAAGAAGGTGAACTCTGTTGGTCCTGAGCAGGGAAACAACACATGCAGGATGTCGGGCGCACAATCTTAGTGAATCGCGGCACAGTGCATTATTGTTGGACAATGCACTTTCTGTGAACTCCTCAGAATGGTTAAGTGAATGCCCCATCGTCTGGTTTCTTGTATTACTTTTGGAGTCTTTTTTTTGTTGCAGTTGAGACTTCTTTGTCGTGGTTGAGACTTTTTTGATAAAAAAACGCAGCTTGATAGGTGCAACAACAAAGTCTCAACCATGACAAAAAAGGCTCAAAAATTAGTGGGATTTATCATCACGTTGTCTAATTTCTTGTACTGTCTCTTTTGCGGTGAAGACTAAGAAAAAAGCAGGTAAAATGTAACAGAAAGTTGACAGTATTACCCATGATTCAGTGAAACAGGAAGCGCAGAAGGTGAGGCTTTAGCCAATAGTGGCAGAGCATGAAGTGATGTCTAATAGGGGAGCCATTCTGAGGTGTCAAAGAACAGCAAATACAAGAGCATATACGCAACTAAGGGTACATTCACACAGCGGTATGCCCGCCGTGCGGGCATACCGCCGTGTGCTGGAGAGGAGGAGGAGGCGGCCCCTCCTCCCTCCATAGAGAATAGCGGTGCACGGCCGCACACACACATGTGTGGCACCGCATCAGCGCCGTGCCGCTATTGTCGTCTATGGGGACGTACATGCGGCCGCAAATTTGCGGCCGCATGTACGTCCCCGCAGACGGCCATGTGATTAAGCCCTTATTTAAGTATTTCAGATAGTAAAGTTACAACAAACAGCCATGTAGGTCCATTTTACTAATTAGGCACTTTACACTTTAATGAAAATGATGAAGTGTTGGCAACACTAGAAGAAACATTAGAGGAGCCATGCCAGGGCACACGCAGATGGAGAAATATGCACCGCCATAAACACTTCCAAATGAACTGAATTTCAAAGCGGTGAACAACACCTCGTGTTTATTTAAATGTGAATAACTATTCAATGTGGGGAGCCTGCGCCTTGTTTAGTGCCCGGCAACTCTGGCTCCTGGGAGGATTAAATAGTCTCATCGCTGGCAGGTTAATATCCACTGACCTCAGCACCTCCAGTCATCACAGATCCTCACTGCAAACAGGATTGCTATTTGCACAGTGCTGGGCTGTTCAGCGCCACAATAGACATGTGGGCGGGATGACAGCAGGGATCAGAGCTGGAGAAGCCAGTGAATGGAGAGGTCATTTCACTACATGCACTGTATGAGTATGAAGAGGCTGTGGGAATCGGTAATGAGCTGATGGCTCCTGGCTCTTTCCAGAGATGAACTTTAGAGCTGTATACTTGTGGAAAAGGCAGTCAATAGCACATTTATACATTCACAACACATAGTGGAAAAAACTAGAAGCTCTGGAATAAAAAGAAACATGTTCCTATAAGCTTAGGAGTTATTTCTGTTGTAACTTTATATGTGCCAGACAAGGATATTCTGATAATTACATCATTTTCTACCATGCAAAAGCTAAAGATTGTGGATCAGACAAAGCTATGAAATGTATTTCAAATATCAATGTGTGTACAGCCTCGCTGGTGTCAAGAGATGGACTGGATATTTCTTGTCTCTAATATTGCTTTCCATTAACCAGTATAATTAATGTATTGTCATTTTTAACTATAAATAGCCAAACTAAAGTTAGAAATGTGCTAAAGTTCTTGTTTAAAGGAAATCTACCATTTGCTTTTATGCATTGTGAACCAAACATACCTTGAGAATGCTGTAGATACACTGATGCAGGAACATATCTTGTTAAATCCCTGAACCGGGTCGATTTGCTCAAAAAACAATTATAAAATTTAGGACATTGGGAAAGCTCTTTGCCTACTTAAACACATTACACATGGAGCTTCCCGAACTGTCCAGGCAGGACTAATTAACCTGTGCAGCGATTTGATTACTTCTGCCTGTCAGGGACAACACAGTGATGACGTATATGACTGCCCCCACAGTCACCAGATTTATCAAAGTGTCTGATGCTAAATGAAAAATCTTTAAGACAGTTTAGGGTAACTTTGCGCCTCCTTTTTATTGCTTAGTTTGCAACAGGAAAATGAGACATGATTTTGGTGCATAATTTTTGGAACCAACTGTCCATCTCTGTAACATAAAGTCCTTTCCATAACACTACCACCATTTGCCATACATGTTGGTACAGTATTCAATACCCGTCTTAAACACTAAGCATTGTAGACCGTTTTTTGGTGGCTAATAATAATAGATAAGTATGCCTAAGTATGTTTTACCCCTTGTACCTAAAAAAAATTTGATGTCCAGAACTGGTTTAACAGCTTTGAGATACCTGAAATGATCTGCCTTTACACTGGAAACCAAAGTGCTGCACTGAATCCATAGGACGGACCACAATGGCTCATCATAATGACAATCAGTGTACCATTGACAGAACTGCTGATTTTGACAGAGCCTAAAGTGATAGTATAAATATATACTAAAAGGGGCAAAAACCTTTGCTCCAAAGGCAAGTTCGTAACAAGTTATAAATTGGTCTATATGCATCTTGATCCCATATATGGCAGAGAGATTATTCCATATCCCATCCCTAGATTACCACGTCTATTGTGTATCAGCCATCAGAACATTCTGTAGCAGAGATTTCTATACTCTAAAGTAAAGAATCCTTGTCTATGACAATGGTAGAACAGCCTATTCTCGCGTTTTAGAGGGTTAGGCTATATTCACACTGCCGTTGCCCGTCCGTACCGTACCGTAGCAGGCAACGGCAGCGTACGGGGAGAGGAGGAGGAGGTGAGCGCAGCTCACCCCCGCCCCTCTCCATAGCAACCTATGGCGCACGGCGCCGTATTACGGGAAAAGATAGGACAGGTCCTATCTTTTTCCTGGGTACGGAACGGTACGGTGCCGCACGTGTGCGGCACCGTACCGCTCCCGTAGGGTGACGTGCGCCCATTGCTGCCTATGGGGGAAGTATATCGGCCATATATACGTCGGTGGTATATACGTCCCCCATACGTTAGTGTGAATATAGCCTTACCCCTTCATGTGGTCACAGGTGTAGGTGTAATAGCTCATTAGAAACATCTTGGTACCGTCCATTCAAGTATGTTTACATAATCCTGTAAATGTCTTTTTTTCCGAACTGGAAAAGGTCCCATGTTTGATAGACTGTGTTTGGACTTTACTCATCCATTCTCCAGACTGATGTTCTTGCCCTATGTTGATTCTTTATAGACAGCAGTAAATTATCAACTGGAGCTGAGCTTCTTCAGTATGGGTATACCCATTATATCCATTGCTTTATTACGTCCTTAAATGATGAGAAGGTGTTCCTCATTTATTTGTTGTTTTTATTCTAATCGGCATGAAGTAACATAGGTCAAAATATAAGCTTTTCATGGCATCTATAATTATTAAAGGTCACAGCATTAATTTATGAAACCACTAAATGTCACAATTACGAGCGGTTTTCTGCCTCTCCTGACACATAAACTATACATATTTTATTTCTGTGATGTTCTGGAGGCTGGAACATGCTGTAAAAATCTGACACATCTAAAGAAATCTGTGTTTAATCTGTGTCGGTGTTATTTTATAGAAACGTGTTTCAAAAATCTTACTAACAATTCTCCTAGAACGCCTTTTCAGGCAAAGATCCCGTCACATTTCTTATTTCTCCCTAGATATCCGATTATATATGTATCGAATTAGTCAGCGACACAAACACCCTCCTAAGAGACCAACCAGCTGCCATTTTTATTATTCCCCAAATCTAAAAATGGGAGGAGCTCAGAATTTCTACTAATTTTCTTGTCTTAATTTACTACTCAACCAGAAGAGTGAAAAAACTTGTGAAAATGTTAAGTATTTCCAAATGTTGTTAACAGCATCATGAACGTGTACAGTCCTTTAGGGGGGTTGGTGTCATAAGGGCAGAATAAGAATTCATTGGGACATTTTGGTTTGTATTTTTAGGGAAAGAACATGCTACCATGAACTTGTCTAGATACTATAAAATTGCTTAAGCAAATGATGCAATTTTGTCTTCCATGGACGAGGGACTGAAATCACCCAGTTGTTAGCACTGACCCTTTAGAAGCCAGGAAAGTCCTATTTCTATGGAATACAGTGGCTCATTAGTTAGCATTACAGCCTTGCAGCACTGGGGACCTTGGTTCAAGTCCCAGGGTCAACATCTGCAAAGAGTTTGTATGTTCTCTCCGTGTTTGCGTGGGCTTCCCCCGGGTTCCTCCGGTTTCCTCCCACATTCCAAGACATACAGGTAGGTTGATTAAATTGTGAGCCCCAGGGACAGATTTGGCAAGCTCTGTGCAGCGCTGTGTAATCTGTGTGCGTTATATAAATAAAGGAATTATCATAATTATTACCTACCTCTCATTGATTTGAGTTAACTGGATCTTTTGGATATTTGGTGTAAGTTTAAATGTCTTGGGCTATATTGTTTTTCCTCCATAATGGAGCAACCTTTGATCATAAATACTTTGAGGTATATAGATCTGAGGCTTAACTTTACGTCCCTGGACTCCAACGCAATATCTATTGAAGACCCCTGAACCTCAAGTACCATAATACATGTCTTTTTTGTGGAAGAAATTTCTTTGGGCTTCCTCAGGGACCATGACTTAGTACTTACTGATATCTCTCCTGGCATCTTACAAAATCTGCTTGAGACTCCAGTTCGGTTTTGTCTACTTATCAGATGAATGGTGCTCTGCAATATTAATATTAATAACAATTAATTAATCATAATCTACACCTTTAACATAGCTCACCCTACTAATAGTCTTCAGTGCAGTATGGCAGTATAGCACGCTTGTCTCAGGGGAATAGTCAGTGGACTCCCTGGACCACCACGGGGGATAACAACCTTAGCCGCAACCCGGGAGCGGAGTCTAAGTGAACTCCTGGTCTACGCCAGAGCCCGCCGCAATTACGGGATGGTCTTGCTATGGCAGGGAGTCACCAGGTCGCTCCGGGTGCAACTAGGCCCGCGGTAACAGCCAAGGTAGGGACATGGGGACCACGGGAAGGCAGGCAGAACCACGGGAAGGCAGGCAGGCAGAACCACGGGAAGGCAGGCAGGCAGAACCATGGGAAGGCAGACAGGCAGGACCACAGGAAGGAAGGCAGGCAGGACCACGGGAAGGCAGACAGGCAGGACCACGGGAAGGCAGGAAGGCAGGACCACGGGAAGGCAGGCAGGACCTCGGAAGGCAGGCAGGACCTCGGGAAGGCAGGCAGGACCTCGGGAAAGCAGGCAGGCAGGACCTCGAACCGCCACAGGACACCAGGACCACCACAGGACACGGGAACAACACGGAACATGGGAATCAGCATAGGAACACGGAAACACAGAGGCGTCTGGAAACACTAAGGAAGGCTTTCTCTCCAGTAGAATGACCTGAAGATCCGGCAGTGGATGCTGGAAGTCGCCAGGCTATATAGCCGAGCCAGGAATGCCAGAGCCAATAGGGAGGACGCTGGCCCTTTAAGGCTGAGAGAAGTTTACGCGCCCCCCCCCCCCCCCTAGTGGCAGGAGCGCACGACTGCAGGGAAGAAGCATGCGGCCTACACGCTGGAAGCCAGAGTGCAGGCCGGAGCCAGGCGAGGTAAGTGAGGGCTGGGGGAGCGGGGAACGCGGCAGCAGGCAGGGTACACCCTCAATCTGTACCGAGGATCGCGGGTGTAACCGTGACAGAACCCCCCCTTAGGGCCCCTCTTCTCTTCTTCTTCAGCCCGCTGTTCTTCTTTCTTCGCCTCCTCCAATTCTTCTTGGTGATGAGACACCTTAGGAGGAGAGAAGGCACCGGGAAGACTTGGGAAGCCACAGGCTGGGTCGGCTCTAGGCACATCAGTGCGGCCTCAGGGGAGGCCGGTGGAGACTCTGGAGCGGCCTCAGGGGAGGCCGGAGCAGCCGTGGGAGGCTGCGGAGTCTGGGGCGCTACTGGAACAGCCATGGTTAGCTACGGAGTCTGGGGCGTCACTGGAGCAGCACTGGCAAGCTGCAGAGTCTGGAGCACCACTGGAACAGCCATGGGAAGCTGCGGAGTCTGGGGCGCCACTGGAGCAGCACTGGCAAGCTGCGGAGGCTGGGGCACCACTGGAGCAGCACTGGCAAGCTGCGGAGTCTGGGGCGCCACTGGAGCAGCACTGGCAAGCTGCGGAGTCTGGGGCACCACTGGAGCAGCCGTGGCAAGCTGCGGAGTCCCTGGAGCAGCCGTGGCAAGCTGCGGAGTCTGGGGCGCCACTGGAGCAGCCGTGGCAAGCTGCAGAGTCTGGGGCGCGACTGGAGCAGCCGTGGCAAGCTTCGGAGTCCCTGGAGCAGCCGTGGCAAGCTGCGGAGTCCCTGGAGCAGCCGTGGCAAGCTGCGGAGTCCCTGGAGCAGCTGCGAGAAGCTGCAGAGCCATGGGAGGAGGCTTGGGGGGCCGCAGGGACAGCTCTGGGAAGCTGCGGAGGCTGAGGCGCCGCTGGAACAATTCTGCAAAGCTGCGGAGGCTTGGGCGCCGCTGGAGCAGCTCTGGGAAGCTGCGGAAGCTTGAGCGCCGGTGGTGCAGCTTTGGGAAGCTGCGTAGGCTTGGGCGCCGCTGGTGCAGTTCTGGGAAGCTGCGGAGCCTTGGGCGCCGCTGGTGCAGCTCTGGAAAGCTGTGGAGGCTTGGGCGCCACTGGTGCAGCTCTGGGAAGCTGTGGAGACACTGGGGACATCGTAACCATGCAGGACAGACGAGGTGGTCGAACTTGAGGTGGTTCAAACCTGGACTGGATTTTTGCCAGGAACTTGGTATGGGTAACCATGTCCGGGTCACCACTATCCCATAGAGGAGTAGCCCAGTCCAGTGTCTCTCCAGTGAGCAAATCCAGAGTTCGCTGCTGAAAAACATGGCTGGGGGACAGAAACAACAGGAGGAGTCACGGACCGACGGGATGGGGGTGGGCTGGGGGGGCGCGGACCGACGGGACAGGGGAGCCGCGGACCGACGGGACGGGGGAGCCGCAGCCCGTCTGGACGGGGGAGCCGCCGACCAACAGGGCAGGGGGCTGGCAGGTTGTATACCGGGGCAGGGATCTGGCAGGCTGTATACCGGGGCAGGGAGCTGGTAGGCTGTATACTGGGGCAGGGAGCTGGCAGGCTGTATACTGGGGCAGGGGGCTGGCAGACTATATACTTGGGCAGGGGCTGGCAGGCTAAATACTGGGGAGGCTGTGACCAATGCATTTTCCACCCTCGGCTTATACTTGAGTCAATAGGTTTTTCCATTTTTTTGTGCTAAAATTATGGGCCTCAGCTTATACTCAGGTCGGCTTATACTCAAGTATATACAGTATTTTAAAATTTTATATTATTTATTGCCAGCAGGGTGTGGTGAGTTTCGGAAAAAGGGGGCGGCAGTTCAACCAGCATTGTCTTCTCCTTAATCTCTCCTCCCCTCCTCACTGAGGACTTGTGCTCTTAAAACTTTACCCCCTTCCCCCGGGACTCACCACACACTGTTGCCAGGAAGACGGGTTATGTAAAATAATAAATTAAAAAGGATTGGATTTATTCATATCATTGACAAAAGCATCTGAAATGAACTTGCCATAGGCTATTAGAATCTATCTACAGATAAAATGAATTCTGATAATAGGTGAACTCTAACAACCTACAAAGAATAGATATTGGCCCAGATATATTTGTCAGGATTCAGGGGTAGTAGACCCACTGGACCACCGCAGACAATAATGTAAGCCGACACCTGGGAGCAGTGCCTAAGTGCTGCGACGCGGTACCATCAGGTCACTCTACAGGCACAAATTTGTCCATGTTGGTGGCCAAGGCGACGTGCAGAATCTTGAGGCAGAGACTGAGTCGGGGACAGGCAGGAGGTCAGGACAGACAGCACAGGAACAGAGTCAGGGGGCATAGCAGAAAGTCAGGACTGGCAGCCCAGGAGCGAAATCAGGAACGGAATTGAGGTCACAACAGGAAATCAGTCTCAGAGGTCACACACAGAGTAAGAAACACAGCTTTCTCAATGGCATGGAAGCACAAAGATCTGGCGTGGCATGAGGGAAAAGGCTGACAGATGGCCAGCGGCAATTAGCGGCAAGCTGGTCCTTTAAATCCCTAGGAGGCGGGGATGCACGCCCCGGATCTCGGGCAGGTGAGTGAGCCTGTCGCAATGCTGAGGGGGCACTGGGAGGCACGCAGTTGCGCCTGCGACCAGAGAGAAGAGTCGCAAGAGCACCTGTCACAATATTATTTTGTCTGTGCCTGTTTTTTTCTACATTTACATATAAAAAAAATGTGTGGCATCTGCATTTTGTCAAACTCTTTTCAAATTTGTGCATCTAAAGCGGCGTGTTGGTGTGTATTACTAGTTTGCAACGCATTTATTGCTAAGATGCGACAAAATTCTACTGCAACAGCATGTAGCCACGTGCACCAAGAAAATATAGGGGCAACTGTGTCACATCCTGAAAACTGACCTGATTGATTAAGAGCTTGCGACACTATGAAGAATGTGGCATCACTTGCACATACCGTAGCAAGTACAAAGAAGACTAATGCACATTGCACCAGTTTTTATATATCTGGACCAATGTCACTGCTCAGTATTGTAGATTCAGAAATTGTATATACTCAGAGTTAACATTCTATTTAATGTGCATGTTTTCAGCCACCAGCTGTAGAGCTTCAATTATCAAACTGAAGGCTGTTTAATATATGATAAAGTTAAATTGAGTTTTACATCATTTCAACATAAAACTATTTAATCATAATGGACATATGTCTTTCTTTTCACCACAATACATATATAACAATGTAACTAAGACCCAAACATTACTTGGAAGAATTAAAGGGGCTTTACAGCTAGGTAAAATTCTGCAGGGGTCGGTAACCTATCCTCCCTCACATGCCACTTCTGCCCCCCCCCCCCCCCACACTGCATCGTGTTGTGGTGTATTTAAACACCACAGGATTAATTGGGGGCAGAGGGGGAAACTCTTAACCAATTACTGATGGTCTATAACAATAATATAGTGGGGTTGGTTAGCGTACTAAGAAAGTATATATTAATAATTAATGTGAAAATATAAAGTTCTGAAAAGGAAAACACAATACTTTTTTTCATATATCATTTCTAATCACATTAAATCATAGCCATGCACAAATAACTGGCTTCACCCCAAATATTTACTGTACCTATGTTAACTGATTATCAGTCACCACCATGAGCCCTTCAGACTCATTAGCATAATTTACAAGGTTGATTTTAGAAGGAAGGAGTCCATTGATCACAAATATAAGAAAATTACTACAATCACTGTGCTTGGATCTATGAGTAAGTGTCCCTGGTTTTTCATACTTTATTTTGATGGTAGATTTCCTTTAGCCTACAATATAGTTTAAACATAAAAATGCAGACCATTAATAAAATTATCTAACAATACCCTATTTGTCCCGAAAATTGTGTCTGATCCTGGAGTGGCAAATTACTATTTTATGGGTGAGCTCACACATCAGTTTCTTTCTGTGTG
This sequence comes from Engystomops pustulosus, assembly GCF_040894005.1. Taxonomy (NCBI): domain Eukaryota; kingdom Metazoa; phylum Chordata; class Amphibia; order Anura; family Leptodactylidae; genus Engystomops; species Engystomops pustulosus. The sequence goes on along the minus strand of NC_092419.1, from coordinate 80,398,051 downwards.
CTTACCTGTCCGTTTTTCACAACCAATAGTTGTGGTAGTGAGGATTTAGCCTTATTGTAAAGTAATACATTGCTGAAAATAAAGCATACAGAATGTGTAAAAGTAAAAGCAAAGTTTATGAAGCAAAGAAAAGCAAAAATAAAATGAACTCCGAAAACTATTATGGTATAAATAGGTTTTTAGGTTGTCTGCAAGGCTAGAAAAGGACTATTTCTGTAGAAATTGAGTTCAACTTTATTCACATAACAAAATCTGTTTTAAGATTCCAATAGTTCAGCATTATAAATAACCCTGGAGACTTTTTGCTGCTTTTTGATGTATATTTTGCCATAGTTTTGGAGTCGAAAACCCCCCCCGTAATTTAAAAAAAAGGGATCAAAAACTCAATGGGGGTCAGTTGTCATAGTTGTTAGTCTTTCTGTTCTCTCAATTTACAACTTTGAAAATTGCAACTTTTTGGTCAGGCACCTTTTTTTACATAGGAAGAAATGTAAAAAAAAATATTTAACATGCCACAAAAAAACCCTTATGATAATTAAGTACCGGGAACACGGGAAAAGTAAAAGAAACAACAACAAAGAGACCTCACTATGATAAATGACCCCTATGTGTGTCTTCAACCTACACCAAGTTTTGCGGACCCATTGCTTGCCGGAATTCTTGATTAATTCCCATTTAAGGACTATACATCTGCCCTGACTGACTTCTTGTTTATTGACTACACACATTGCTTATTTTACTGTAAAGGTCAGAAGGTGCAATGCGCTTCTACCGCTGCGCTGCTTATAGTAAAATAATTCCTTCAATGTCACAAAACTGTCAAATAAGCAGCGTTTAGGGTAAATGAATGAGCTCTGTGCTAAAAGTAGTGAAAAAGAGGGAAGAAGAAATATTCGGCATCCAGTCATCTGTAATTAGAATGTCTAACTTGGGACTGAAGATCATTTTTTGTGTCATGTCTTAGATTTTAATTTCTTTTATTTTTCAGTTTTCCTCCCTTCTTGGACATGGGTAAAACAAGCATACACAGAAATAGTTATAAAACATTATAGATAGAGGCGGACAAGTATTTTGGTGCAGAAATCAGGTGTAAATAAAAAAAAATTTCAGCACAAAACCACGTCTCTACGTCTCTACAACTCCACCTGGTAACACTCGGTGAATACCTGAAGTCCAAACGGATACCACGCGGTATGCGGTCCAATGTCCGGCCCAATCTTTTTTCGCAGGACGCGACCTTTTGTTTGAAGTTCATGCATATATCTAACAAATACTCCTTGGACCTCATTATGTTGAACATTGAATACCTCCAGAGTGAGACCAAAAAATTGAATGTCCTCACTACTGAATTGTCACAAAAACTTAAGGAAGCATACTCTACTACTGAATATGAAGAGTGTATAAAAGAAGTCGACAAAAGAATCACAACTTTAAGGAATGAGCAAGAACATACGAAAAGGTCCAAGTGGGCCAGAGACAATGAAGATTACCGTATCGGAAAGATCTATAGCTGGCAAGGCACCCACACAGTAACGGCGGGGAGCACACAGAAAGAAGCACCCATAAGAAAGAAAAAACGCAGTCCGATCAGGAGAATACAGCATGATGACCCGAACTCCACTCCCAACCCATCGTTGTCATCTGAATCTTTTTTAGGGGACAATATGGACAGAGACGAACCACCAGGAGGGGGGGCAGACGCCACTACCGGTGGAGAAAAAAACAGAGCCGCGATAAACAGGACTCTACCATTGAGAGCGGTGAACAACAGGAAGAAATGAAACCAGTGGTGGTAAATATATCATCTAAACAGTTATCTGTGAGTGAAATGTCTGTATTAGAGAAAGGTTTATCTTTTTGTCCTTGTAGTGATACTGATTGGTTCCAACTAGATATTGATATACATAGGCTGTATCGCAGTATATGTTTAAAACATTGGTTTCATAATAACCCAACCGCTCCCAAGATTTACAATAACCTTGATCCGAAACAATTTGGTTTATCCAACAAAAGCAATTTTTTTCCGAACACAGAGGTCCCAGCTATTATAGCGTTTAAAGACGCAGTACAACAGGACATCACACAATTACAACGAACTAGAGGCAATACGCTATCACATGCTAACCTCAGTTCTGAGGAGATCTCCGCGTTGGGACGCCTTGCCCGTGACGATGAGATCACGATCCGCCCCGCTGACAAAGGTGGGGCGGTCGTTGTCATGGACACATCGTCCTACAATGCGGAGATCCGACGTCAATTGGATGACAGTACAGTTTACAAATGTGTCTCCACAGACCCTAAGTTCGAATTAGGAAGACGCATTACACATATACTTGATACAGCTGTAACGGCGGGAACGATCAGTGAGAACATGCAGAAATACCTGACTGTTACACACCCACGTACCCCCATTATATACACCCTCCCCAAGATACATAAGTGTTTGGAGCGACCCCCAGGGAGGCCGATTGTATCCGGCCGGGGATCCATCACATCTAACATTGCTATCTTTCTCGATCAGGCTTTAAGAGAATTATCTACTAGGGGACAATCATATATAAGAGACACTACTGATTTCCTGTGTAAACTTAAACAGATACAATCCATTGACCCGACACAACTGATCCTGGTGTCATTCGATGTGGTATCATTGTATACCTCGATTAATCACTTAAATGTGTAGAGAAACAGCTCCAGAGGTCTAATTTTAAACACTCAGAGATATTGTTCATTTTGGATTTACTAAGATTAATATTATTCAACAATTACTTTGCCTTTGGCAACGACTATTATGTGCAACTTAAGGGAGTTGCGATGGGGGCCAACATGGCCCCCACATACGCGAATATAGTCATGACTACACTCGAGGAGGACTTCGTCTATGTGTCCCACCACTTCCAACATGTTATGGGGTGGTGGCGATACATAGACGATGTCTTCCTCTTGTGGACTGGTGACCTACAACAACTCACAGACTTCTATGAATACCTCAACACGATTGACAGTGATATTAAATTCACTATGGTCCAATCCCAACAACATCTACAATTCTTAGATGTGCTTGTTGAGAACACACAACAGGGTCTGACAACTGATGTATTTTATAAACCAACAGACAGGAACACGATTCTACGGTTTGAGAGCAGCCACCCGCGCCCCATGGTCAACTCCCTACCCCTTAGTCAGCTCTATCGAGTTAAACGGATAGCTAGCAACAATGACAAATTACAGAGAAATACCACCGCGATGCTGTCCAGATTCAAACAGAGAGGTTACCCTAACAGAGTACTCCTTGACAACAAACACAGGGTCGAAAGTAAAAGTAGGGAAGAACTTTTACTGCCCGCGCAACCAAAAAACAAAGAGGACAGGATCCCTTTTATTTCCACTTTTTGTGACACTAGCACAAGTGTTGCGTCCATTGTGAAAAAACATTGGAAGATTTTATTGAGTGACCCTACAGGAGTCCCGGCACTTCACAACCCCCCGATACTCTCATATAGAAGAGCTCGAAACATTAGAGATCGGGTAGTAAAAACAGATACAGGTCCAGCTAAGACATTAGTACAAAGGGGTATCTCTGGACCTACACGCAAAGGATGTTATCCATGTCGGACATGTATCAATTGCTCATACATCATTAAAGGTGATACATTTACACACAACGGGACACAATACAAAATACAACACTACCTTGACTGTAACAGTACCTATGTGGTGTATTTACTGAGTTGCCCATGTGATTTTAAATACGTAGGCAAAACTACACTCGACTTCAAGACAAGATTTACGCAACACAGATATACCATCCGGAAAAAGAAAAAAGATTTACCAGTCAGTAGACACTTTTCCGAAACAGGACATAAAGAAAGTGAACTAAAATGCATGATAATAGACCATATCCCTGCACTCAAAAGAGGAGGTAACAGGGAAGCTATGCTTAGGAAATGCGAATTGAGATGGATAAAGCGATTGGGGACTTTACAGCCCCAGGGTCTAAACATTGAATACAATTTAAGTGGACTCATTTAAGTATGATTATTACACGTTTTGTGGAGTTCAGACAGTGAGATGGTGCGCATGCGGGAAGTGCCGCCTTGTGACACATGACATAGCCCTCTTTCTAAATCTTTTGTAGGTCAAGTATAATTGGGAGAAGAATTCTCCACCAGTAAATATATGAATTGGATTTTGTCAATCTAATACACTATAATGTCACTGGATATAGTTGTACACTATAGTAAAAGTATATTTTATTTTTTCCAGATCTATTGGGATCTTCTGACCCTCACCGCACGGATCTTAAACCCCCATAAAGTCTCGTGTCTTTCAACAATTCAAATCCTGCTTCATGCCTTTGTTTGATAATTTGGTGTGAAGTATTACACATTCATAATGCATATGTCGTGTGTCACCACAATTGTTTATTTCTGTAACGTGTTCCACACAGCTAACTACTGGTGGGACCCCAAAGGAAAGTGTTGGAGGTTTTTACCTCACTTTGTGACCCTTGCTCCAGCTAATACCGGGCAGGACGAAGGGATAGAATATCGGTAGTCCAGTTTCTGGATACTGTATGAAATCCCATTACTCCGCACTGAGGGAAGACGGTAGTGTTTATACTGCCTGTCTTTACCTATCAGTACCTGGTTTTGGAGTGTCACTATTTCAGCTTAATCCTGATTGGGGTCCTGACCGTGCAAGTGTGGTTCTTCCCTTAAAAAACATGGCGGCCGTCGCACACTTCATGAGTGCGCATGCGCCAATATCATATGATTGAGACCCGATCATGTGACGACTACAACTTCCGGTGACGCGACAGAGATACTACATGCCTGGCGCTCAAAACCAGCTGTTCACGATCTGCCACTGATGTTTATGAATGGAAAGCCGAGACAGGGGGCGGTCCGATTGCAGTTGGGAGGGTATTTATTTATTTACTTATGTCTACACATGCATTTTTCACTGATTTAATGTTGTCATTTCACTGTACTAAACTATTGATTGAATTTAGCATAACACTTTTTCACTTATAAAATGGAATGTTGTATATTTTGATAATTCTGCAATGTAATTACCACGGTCTGTTGTCAGACCAATGAAATGTAAGGTTGGCCCTTATATGTTTGTTTACTGGCCATACTCACTATGCTTGATAAAGGCTCTACATGAGCTGAAACGTCGCACATGGAATAAAGATACCCCATCGTTTTTGATCACTACTCTGGAGTGCTGCCTGCTTCTTGAATTATAAAACATTATAGATAGAGGCGGACAAGTATTTTGGTGCAGAAATCAGGTGTAAATAAAAAAAAATTTCAGCACAAAACCAGTGTTATGCCTGGTGTAGAGCCTCAGAGGAGGTTTATAATACAGAGACTCAAAAAAAACTCCAAAATGTTAAGCAAACAGTCACATTTACTAAGCAGTTTGCGCCAGTGTTCTGGCATAGACTGCACATAATATACAAACTACATGCACATGAATTTATGACAGGTTTCCACCCGTATTGTGTAGCGGCTGTACTACGCACATAAATGGGGGTTCCGGTGGGCATTCACACTGTGCGCCACATTTATATCGGCAAGTCCAAAATAATTGTGGCACAAGCCCGTTAAACAGTTTGCACCTGAACTGGTGCACTCAGCTAATGCCTTTTGGGCACCCGCAGGGTGCTTCACATTCATTAAGACCGTGCTCCAGTCTTCATGAATCTGGTGCACTCTGCACATAGAGGCATGTGGACGTGTATATCAGAATGTACCCTCTTGTTATTTTCCATTTTTTCTATAGTTAAATGCTCAGTTTATAATTGATGCATTCCAAATTCATTGTTGTCCCTAGTCTCTCCTTATTTATGTATCTGTTGGTTTATTCCTTCTAGAATTTTTTAAGCAAAATCTAGTTGTAAATTGTTGGTGTTGAGGTGTATAAGTGTCTATTTAACTGAACTATAAAACCTGGGTAAAAACTGAAGACCACTGTGTGAGAAATCCTTAATACACTACGTTAACCAAAATCTCATTTTTACCATGCTTAGGCCTTCTTCCACCTTCCACACTTTGTGTCTCTCTACTTTGCATCCCTCTCACTAGTGCTGCCCATCTGGCAGACCATTAAATTCTGTTCCATGGCCGCAATAAACACAACAATTGTTTATACTCAACTTGGTCCAGAGCTCTTGGTACCTGGGGTGTACTACACTGTTCATTGAAGTATTATGCAACACACCAGAGATTCATTCACAGAGATAATACCGGGTGGGTTACAATAAACGGGGGCCGGAGTGGGGGGGGGGGGGGGTTCAACAAGGACTTGTAGTTGGTTTGATGTCCCAAATTACTCAAATTACCTTAAGGATCCCTTATCCATTGCCTAATTGTTAAAGTTAATTAAGTAGCTGCAAAGAACACATTTTTGTTCAATTAACCAGACATGTCCTCTGGCGAAATCTACCTACTGCTGATTCTAAGGTACCGTGAGTCTAGCATTGTGCCTGTAGGCTGCCAGCCCTGACCCTAGCCTGTCTACTTTTAATCTGCACAAGCTTCCTTGCCCATCTAAATATGTCACCTCCTATGGCACATCCTTGTGTTTTTTCATCATTTTTTATAAATTGTCTGCAGGTGTCCTCAGGATTCCCTACAGTAAAGTCCATACATCTGTATTAGGATAAAGGGTGAATACTGGGAATATTTTAGTATTCTCTATTGGGTGTAGCCCAAAGTCCAATGGGTGTCTGAGGAATCTTGTTTCATGCAGAACAGGACTTCTAGAATGAGAGATACTCTTCTCTCACTTGAGAACTGGACTCTGTATTCCTGGGCCTTCGCATTGTATGTTTGTATTTAATATGTATGGGAATAGTTAAAGGGTTTAATTTAAAAAAAAAAAGCTATATTTTTTTCTAGGAAAAAACACTTGTCTTTTTACTATACATGGCATTTCATATAGGTAGAGATGAGAGTACTTGAACTTCCTGTTCGGTTTTGGGGTTCATTTGCGTCCTTTGCAACCCGGACAAATCAATGTCCCTAACTACTAGCCATGGCTGCAATTGACCAAGGGTTTACCCCTGGCCAATCAAAGCCATGGCTAGGACATGACTTCTAGAGCAAGAAATGTTCTTCTCTCACTTGAAAATTGGACTCTGTATCCCTGTGCCTTTGCTGGACTAATATTTAATAAGTATTGGCCATGGAGACACCATTGACCAATCAAAGCCATGGCTAGTTGCTAGGGGTGTTATTATACCAGATTGGCTGTTCAGCAGCTAATCCGGCAATGTGTCCCTATCACACAGGACTCACCTGAATTCTGAACCCAAATTGAAAGCTTGGGTCTGCTCATCTACATATCAGTTTTATTCACCTAAAAATGCAATTGCAAAATGCAATTCCAGACACAGACTGGGGACAAGAGGGGACACGAGGAGTGCTGTTTCTTGTGCTGTTTTTCTAATCTCATCGTCTCACCTGCAAATAATCTGGTATGGAGTCTCTTGTCTGTTCCTTCAATTGTAAGCTGAACAAATCTCTAAGAAAGGGATAGTATTAGTATTATTATGGTCCTTCATTATACCGGCAGTGCTCTCCATTAGGCTTTAAGGAAGCTAACACTTTGACTAATCGTGTCTTTCCATTTTCACATTATTGTACAAGGCTCTACATTTGGCAGGCAGACGGCTACACAGGGAAGGTAACAAAGAACAGGTCAATAGGGGTTGTATGAGAGCACAGTCCATTTGACCCTCTGGGATGGAGGAGTTATTTTCAGCGAGAACTGACTTTTGGTTTCAGGCCAATCTTCTAGGAAGAGAACCAAGCGAGAGCGGACTGCCCGAGCAAATATTTATCTTAACATCAAACTGACTTGGATTTAAATTCCACAGCAACCTTAGCTTGGCAGACAGTGACAACCCAGGGGGGCATCTGGGTAAATGTGCCACTCAGCCAACTCTCTGACTCACAGTTCACGAGTCTGTCAGTAAATGTTATTAATTTGCTATTGCCCAGAATTTTGTCTAATTGCTTGTCTGCGTTTTCCTAAACTCAGCGTCTTTGTGTATGTTTGCCCAAAGTGGCCCCTAGCTAGGAGATAGAGCCCAGGACATTACGCCACTGCGGTCCTGTCATCGTTTCATGGGAGACTCGGCAGTGATATAAGCCAATGTATCAGTCTTTGCTTATTAAAATATGATCAGTAAAATGTCATACATTCCCCATTTTCTACATGTTGTAACACAAATTCTGTGTTGATTAATTTTCTAATACATCTTTTAACAGTATATTTGGGATACAAAGGCTTCATTCCTTATAAGGAGAGTCGAGAAGATAAAATTCTTCTACCACTTAAAGAAGACCTGTCACCTGAATTTTACCCCTCAAACCAGCAATGCCTGCTGGTAAAGGGTTACAAGTTATCCCCATATAAACTAAAATCAGCTGGCAGTGAGGCACTGTAACTTAATTATAGCAGTCTGATATGCAAATTAGCATTCTTGACTCTATATTCAATATACAACTCTTGTTTTCTCCCATATAGCCATGTTGCCTCAAATCTCTGACACTGGCCTGCCTCTTTGTTCCTGATTGACAGGTCTAACTACTAGGACTTGCTGCTTTATGGAACTAGTACTTTGGGACTACCTGCCAATATTCTATACTACAGACAAATATACCTCTGTTTACTTATAGGAAATATTGTTTAAAATTTTGTACGCAGTGCCTTGTGTTACATTCTTGTCATCTGACCAGGGTTATGTCATCTAAGGTCCTTTACCATTTCCATTTGCAAAATTTATCCCATTTATGTATCTGAATCATATTAAATTACAGCATGCCTGCATGGAAGATAAGGAGGAGTAAAATGATTTCATATGATCAGATACATACATGGGGTACATTTTGCAAATTTTGCTTTTGTTGCATGATATTAAGTGCTGAATGCTGAGAAGATGAATGGGACATGGGGAGGAGTACATGGGAGGGGCCACCTGAGCAGGACACGCCCCCACAGATGCCAGGTAATACAGTTTAAAGTTGATTTTATGTGTGGGAAACAATCTTTAACTAAAAAAAGGGTGTCAGTTAATAGGAATCTATGGGAACTGTTACTAGCTGTATTTGTGAAAATGTGGTGACAGGTTCCCTTTAAGGAAGTTTACTGTAAATGCTTTCTATATTATGTATAGTAAGTATATGTAAGTACCATAGTAAGTCTATTAGTTTACCTTTAAGGTACTGTATTCCACTGGTAGCCAGCAGATCTGAAGATATGAGGGCTCCTTAAATCAGAAATAACTGGTTCTGCAGGCATTTATTTAGACTCACTTTGGTCACAGCTGGACTGTAGGTCGACTCCCTATTGCTGCTGCACTCTGAGTTAAATATACCAGAACAGGGATCAATGTTGGTATTACATTCACTGCTCTTTATACAGATTCTGCTCATATGTTGTCTAGAAGTATGGCATGCCACATATGCAGTGTTAATTTAAAAGCATGGTGGCTCAGTGGTTAGCACTACAGCCTTGCAGTGCTGGGGTCCTGAGTTCAAATCCCATCCAGGTCAACATCTGCAAAGAGTTTGTATGCTCTCTCAGTGTTTGCATGGGTTTCCTCTAGGTCCTTGGGTTTCCTCCTACACAAAAAGCATACCGGTAGATTGTGAGCCCCATTGGGGACAGGGACTGATCTGGCAAGCTCTGTGCAGCACTGTAATCTGTTTGTGCTGTATAAATAAAGGAATTATTATTATTATTATTAAGGCATCCACATCCGAATGAGTGCAATCACAAAGCAATAGAAAGGAAAGAGTAGATGGTGTATCATTTTATTAGAGTCTAGCATGTTCAACATGTTCAAGGGACATGCAAGACTCAGACACCAAATAAATGGGGAAGCTATAATATACAGCAAACCAGCAGCCAAGCAGAAGTTGCAAACTGCAGAGCAAGTACAATAGAGATGGCGTACGTCAACACAGACTGAAGCTGTAATATTCAAATTCATGTAGAACTCTAGTAGGATCATGTTAGGTCCTGTTAGTAACAGCACCCCAACATATGAATCTAGGGCACAGGTGTCATAGGTAACACTCAGAGCCCTCTCTGTAGGCAACCAAGCCATCGACCCAGCAGTCGAGGACTAAAAGAATCTTTGGGCTGTTTAAGGCGACTCAGGATTTGTTGCTCTCAGTGCTATTTTATACTGACACATCCTTGTCTGCACAGGAAGAGTGAGGTGTGGACAGGGTGGAATTATCTCAGGAGGTCCTCTTGTGGCCCCACATTTCTTCCTGTTCAGGGGGACCCTGCAGAGAAGCTAAAATGATAGTCCAAATTTCCCTCTTTCTTTCAACTGTATTGGTGTCCTCAAGAAGCTGATAAGATTGGAAGATGTGGTAGAACGAAAAGCAATAAGTTACTGCTTAAATTTCTGTGTTGGCTCTTTGCAATAAATAAGTGGGTTTTGGTTGTAGTTTGGCCACTCGGTCTCTTAAAGGTTCGCCATCACTGCTCTAGAGTTGTGTGACTCGTGGGAGGACATGGGCACTTGAATAGAAAGCTGTGACCATATAAAATTAATTTGTAAAATTATGCTATGGACTCTGAGGGGCTCTGGGGATTTGTTAGCCAGAGCCATTCTGCAGTGTAGCTTTACAGGCTACTACAATGTCTCATGCTTCCCACTGCTCTCTCAGCAACCCCCCCCCACCTACTGTAATCTTCTTGCACACTATAATAGCCTGTGAATCTACACCAGAGAGGGGTTCGTTAAATGGGCCCTCTAAGCACTTCTGGCTCATTAGCATAACTTTAAAAGTTGATTTTAGAAGAAAACACTTTGTGGAAGAATATTTATAAAAAGAAGATAAGAAGATAAGAGAAGGTTTTGGTTGTAGTTTGGCCACTCGGTGTCTTAAAGGTTTGCCATCACTGCTCTAGTGACGGGTGACTAGTGGGAGGACAGGGGCACTGGAATAGAAAGCTGTGAGCGATGATGCTATAGGCACTGTGGGAAAGAAGTGATATTTACAAGAACAAAGCAGGTATATGATTACATTATTGACAATACATTGGTGATATAACAATCCAGGAGCCGTTTTTATAAAAACTTTGCATTGTGCTATACCTCCTCTTTTTGCCTCCAAGAAATGTATGAATAATAAATTGGCAACTAGTCTGACAAAGTCCTATCAGTGCTGCCAGTATCATACAACCCTTTCATAAGGTCATTGATAAGGGCCAGTTGTCATATTATACATTTATAGAAGGAAAAAATGTAGATTCTTAGAAGGTATTTTTCAAGCATTTACAAAAATAGACTTGTCAGGAGAAGTGACAGGCCCTGTTTAAGTGTTTAAGAAGAACCTTCACTTGAAGTTTCGTTTGGCTCAGAACATGCAGAACATTGCTATACTTCATTTAGTCTGATTCAGATATTTCCCTCAAGTTTTCATCATTTCGACCAAAAAGAAACAAGCAGAATGGAGAGTTGTAGCCGGTCTGAGAGTGGCAGCGGTTTTGGGCCTCAGGAATCTGTGGATTTAAGTCTTTCAGCAGGTAGATTTTTCTCTTGTCTCCTACCTTAGCCCTCCCTGCCCTCACTTTAATCACAGATGACAGCTTCTCCTCTGCTGCCAGAGAAATGCTTCTTTCTTCATTTCCTTTTATCCTGTTTTATTCATTGCTGACTTTGTAGAGGAATCAGTAGCATCGGCAGACAAGAGGAAGGCTTTGTCACTAAGCTTCTCAGGGCACAGGTTGGATTAACACAGGCAGGTTGAGGGAGAACTGTTGAAGACAGAGCAGCAAAGAGAGCGCTTTAATACAGGCTCAAAGTCACTTGCTGGAGATCTATGGATAGTCCGGACATCATCCACCAGAAAGATAATTTACACGTATACTGATCTGTACATAGAGATACAGAGTGCTTTGATTAAAAACAGAAACAAAGGCTAGTTCAGTAGTTAACTTTCCTAAGAAAAAGTCTATAAAAGTTTTCAGTGGTCGAAACCCGAGCTACTATGCTTAATATTACTGTGTCAGGCCCCTTGCAATGCAAAGATTTCCAATAGGGCGCACTGCTTCTGGCTGTCACATTCTGGAAAAAAGTATCACAAAATAAATATCAGGGTAGGTGCATTGTCTACCTTCAGCACCACATAATTGGCTAAATTTAAATTTTAAAATGTTCAAAGAATCTCTAAACTGGGCCCAGTAATCTAATTAAATGGCCCCACTGAATATGGATAATAATGGATGGATAATGGTGTTGACTGCCAGGTCTGCATAGAAAGTTAAGAGCTTCTTCCATCATCTCCATCATTTCCTGGCTCATCCACACAAATCTTTACAATTTATACCAAGCTTTCTATGGATATAGAATGTTGCTCCTGGTGACATGTATAAACCTGATCTGACTCTGTGTTGTAGTTCATCCATTTCGGTTTCCTGTTTGTTTCTTACTTGTTCAACCCTGATTTGTCTACTTGTAGGAACTTTGTATACTCTATATACTTGATATAGTAATCCTTAGTGTAGTCCCTTTTCTGGTATGACAAATCAACAGACCATAAAGTCCAGACAATCCTCATTTCCTCGACTCCAACAGCTCCAGCACGGACAACCTCGGCCACAGGTGCACACAAAGCAGAAATCATGAAGAAAAAATTGTATCCAGCTGGATGTGAGTAGTCGCCAAGTAGATAAAAGTAGCAAAATTTATTTAATCCATTAAAGAGAACCCATCATGCAAAATAACCCCCCTAAACTAAATATATTTTCATAAACTGCCATTAGAGAGCATTGCCTCTATCCCCTCCTCTTGTCCCTCTACATGCCTGTACACCTAAGCAATGAGGTCCTAAAGCTGTATGCAAATGACCTGTGAAATGTCCAATGAAGCATTAGCATATTCAAGCTGTCCACTCTATTCATGAGTGGGAGGCACAGCCACACCCCCAGTGCATGACTGACAGCCTGTATAATGATGTGAGGCTGTATAATGATGTGCTTCCTGGTGCTGGTGGCCACGCCCCCTGCAGCCTGTGTGTGCATGTGTGTGTGTGTTTAGGAGAGATACAGCAGCTCCAGGCAGCCATGTTACAGCAGAACATGTCAGATTCATGTGTAGCTGATGTCTGTGTCTCTCACCTGTATATTAGGAGGATGCAGCATGTCAGCAGATGTAGCACACACACCAGCAATGCTTTACTATACATTACACACAGACATGAGCAGGGGGAGGAGAGGGGAGGGGTAACAGGGGTGACATCACTGCCTCTGACCATGTGACCAGCCTCATTTACATGATACAAAATAGATGATTTTACAATGATTAATGTATGAAATAACTAGATAAAGGTTGGGATGGGATCCTTGTGAGCTGCTCCAACAGGTAGTGGTGACAGGACAAGTGACACAGACCTGATGACAGGTGTCCTTTAAAAAAGGTAGGTAGAGCACAGCACATAGGACGGATAAAAGGAAATGAAGGCTACAAGCCTACGCGTTTCTGTACAAGACCTTATTCATAGCCTCTCTGATATAGTTGCCTCTACCTCTGTGTTTTTTATGTGGTCTTGTCTGCAAAAGTAGCTTCATCCCCTTTGTGCCAACTTGGACCCATTGCTCCTAAGCCCAACCCTTTGTATTAGGGAAAATGGTAAAAAGCAACATATCACCCTAGACTTTGTCAATCAGAATAGATTAAATTTAGGTTGTTTTTCTTGTGGGTTACATCCTGACAATTTTCTGATGTTTTTGAAGTTCTTTTCAGGAAAACTTCTGCACAAGCAATTTCATTTCAATTTAGAGTGTGTATGTGAGACTTATCAAAATTGCAAAATTAGAATACAGAAAATAGAGGACCAGGGTGCTGCATAAGCCGCCATCATTTTTATGCTGCAACTTGGAAATCAAAATCAACAATGATAAATCAGATGCTCTTACTCATAGACCCGGACACCGTGACTGTTATTTATGGCCTCCTTCCATATAAAATTAATTTGTAAAATTATGCTATGGACTCTGAGGGGCTCTGGGGATTTGTTACCAGAGCCATTCTGCAGTGTAGCTTTACTGGCTACTACAGTGTCTCATGCTTCCCACTGCTCTCTCAGCAACCCCCCCCCCTACTGTAATCTCCTTGCACACTATAATAGCCTGTGAATCTACACCAGAGAGGGGTTCGTTAAAGGGGCCCTCTAAGCACTTCTGGCTCATTAGCATAAGTTGATTTTAGAAGAAAATACTTTGTCAATGCATATTTTTTAAAAAAGCAACTTTGCTTATGCTGATCTAAGACTTAAAGAGCTAATAACCTGATTTTTCAGCTACAGAGAACTTGCTATTCTAAATCAGTGGTGTATATAGTAGAAAGTAGTTATGTATCAAGTAGACAAAAACAAGATATCTACACAGAGTAATCGATGTGTTAATCAATGAAACTGGCACCTTTTTTTGTGCAGTGATACATAAAACATAACTTAGATTTCTCCTCTAATGATAAATGTCCCTAATTGTTTCTATGATAGAATATGTTTGTATGGCCAGAATGAGGCCAGGCTGTACCCCCCCAATGTTCTGTGTTTGACCAAACGTTTGTAAGAGACCATGATCAGGGTTTTGCTTGCACCTATCACCAATATCATTTACTTTGGTTCTTTCATTTACTGCCTTGTGTCCTCCCCTCCATCAGCCATACAGTAGTACAGTGCTCCTAGTAGCTTAAGATCATTTCAAGCCCTCTCCTCTAGGACAAGACAAGGACGAGACAATCTGTTCGTTATTTGGTGAATTAATGGGGACAATATTTCTTCATCATCATCTGTAATCATTGAGGCCCCATTGCTCTGCATCCATCATAGAGGAATATGTGAACGTCTTGTATTTATTAGAAGTACCCAGTCATTACATTCTTACATGATTATAGTATAAGATCATATTTGGATGAACAATGTCTGGACAGTACGTCTTTTCATCTAAAAATAACATCAATACACTGTATAATAATATGGACATTTTACAAAGCATTTCTTAATACAATGATGAAGAACTGACAGTACAGGATCAGTGCCATGATCAGGCTTCTTATACCCCAGGCTATAGGATGTTTTCTATGTAGACTTGATATTTAACCTGCTCAGTCCCTTCTCTGAGCTCCATCTCATAGTCTATATCTATGTCATCATTAAAGGGGCGCATATTTATTTACAGTCCGTGCTATTTGTCTTGCAAAATGCTTCAGGGCCAGGATCCTGTGTCAACCAAAGAGCCTTTTTGTGTATTCATTAATACACATTTGAGACTTCTCAGTTACCAGCTAGGACAGTGACTAGTTTGTTTCTGTCAAGAAGCCTGTGAAAGGACGTCACGGTTGAGAACTCGGTCAGTCACGTTCAATCAGAAAACATCTCTCGGTGGGGATGCATATTTGAAGTGCCCACTTCTAGTGAAGTGGATATAATCATGTATTTGTTCTTTTCGGATACTTTTCTTCTGTGTTAAAGGTAAACTGCTTAGTTGTTTTACCATAAATATCAAACCCCCTCTAGCAGAGGGGTTGTCATATGTATCCTGTTCTACAGCACACCAGCCATTAACACACATAAAGCATATCTAAACATTTAATGATATATTAATGGGGATTAATATATACTCAAGTATAAGCCTAGTTTTTCAGCACAAAAAATGTGCTGAAAACCCAAACTCGGCTTATGCTCAAGTAAAAAAAATAAATCAAAACTCACCTTTCCGGCTTCCTCCGCTGCTGGCTATATACTGGGGCAGGGGGCTGGCTAAATACTGGGGGATATGGGGTGGCAGGCTTTATAATGGGGAGGCTGTGACCACTGCATTTCCCACCCTCAGCTTATACTCGAGTCAATAGGTTTTTTCCAGGTTTTTGTGGTAAAATTAGGGTCCTTGGCTTATACTTGGGTCAGCTTATACTCGAGTATATACAGTATTTTCTTTGAACTCTGCCTTAAAAGTAAACTGTACACCACAATATTTCTTAAAGGGGCTGTCCAGCTTATATAAGAAGGAGGTTTAATAAAGAAACATATGACACTAAATAAAAGATAAATCAAACATCTTTTCCTGTAATCCAACCAGTTTACTCTTCTGAAGACGGTCAGCAATGTGTCATTGGGGTTTTGGTCACCTCTAGGTCCTGAGGTTAGCTGCAGTGGGGTCCTGATTCCATATGATCAACCCATTTTGAGAGCTTGTTTCTTAGTCAGGATCATGAATAAGACGCAAGCCATCGAAACGCATTGATCATTCATACTTCTTTGGATGTGTGATTTGTATATCGGAATAAAGAGACCAACGTTTTTCTAAGAATCCCTGGAAGAATCGGGTGCTGAGTAACATGTGTGTTTTCTATTTCTAGCAAATTTGGACTTTCCATTCAAGACCCTGATTCCATATGGTATGTGAGACAGCAATTGGGGTCTGCAACAGACTGAAGGGTAAGGATTGCAAGAGAGCTTAGTAGGAGATTCAGTTAAACATAGGAAGGGTCATCATAGTATGTACTATTCTTGAACTTGACCAATATCTTAGCCATTGTAACATCCTGTGGCAGTGACTTCCAGAGTCTCACTGCTCTTACAGTAAAGAATCTCTGTCTATGACAAGAATGGAACGTTTTTTTCTATAGCCGTAGAGGATGTACACTTGGCATTGTTACACTGCTGCTTTGATTCACATAACCTTCTCCAGAATGAAGTCCAGGCTCCGCTCTACCGGTTCATTACCTGAAAACCTTGTTAAAAATGGGTTGTCTTCTTAGACTTTTAATAAAAATAACCTGAGAAACCCAACTGTGGTGAAACTTTCCTTTCACACAAAGGCAGGCAGTTTCCCAGACTTTCTACAGTTTTTTAACTGTGAGGATAGTGAATTCAAGAAAGAAAATTGTATATATATCATATTTTTGTCTGGGTAAAGCATGTAGCCTCCTCCAGGCAGGTTTAATAAACTTTTTCTTTTGTAAGAATAGCAATATTACAAGTTGTCTAGATTTATTCTCCAAACACTCATGTACTTAATACATAGTTAAATAGTTAATACAGTTGAAAAATAGACACATGTCCATCAAGTTCAACCAAGGAAGGTAAGGGATTGGATAAGGAAGGGATGTAAAATAACACAATTCCAGTTTATAACCATCAATGTTGCTCACAATGTAATACAACCTACCGTTATGTTTTGGAGTGTGGGAGGAAACCAGAGGACCCAGAAGAAACCCATGCAAACACAGAGAGAACTCTGCAAACTCTTTGCAGATGTTGACCTTGATGGGATTTGAATCTAGGACCCCAGCACTGCAAGGCTATAGTGCTAACCACTGAGTCACCTTGCTGCCAATAGTGTGAAAGGTTGTCTTTTTGTTTGGCCTTAATTTTGGCCTTTAATTTGCAGAACTGGACCATAACTACTCTGCTCATGTGCCTACATAAATCAACCTATACAGGGGGCACATCATTGGACTGGTGGGGGATACAATTTCCCTACAGACCATACTGCAATCATACTAACCTCTTCTGATGCATTTCTGTGCTGGATCTGATGTTGCCGGCTTGTCCCTTCCTGGTGTCTCCTGACAAACTGAAAATTCCTGGAGATCCGGTTTAGTAACCTGGTAGGAACGCATACTTTTCTGTTTTTAATATATTTTCATAACTTCTGGAAAACCCCTTCAATAAGCAGAGAAATCTGAAGCCATTTCAAACAGCATCAATCAAAATACTGGGCATCCATTTTAAGAGAGGATATCTAATAATAACATTAGTTATACAGATCTCCTATAACGTTCCATATTTAAAGCAGCATTAAAGGTATTTATTCAGTAAAAAAAATCTAAATATTTCAAAATATACTTTGAAATCCAGGGATTTGCTGAAATCTTCAGAATGTGCCAGTCCTGTGTGTGGTCACAGATGCGCCCCTTAGTTATTATGACTGTCACTGTGTATATTTGTAAATGTTAATAACTGCTGTAATAATATTTCTTATTAATTACTTAGTTGCTATCTATAAATATACACAACATCCCTGTAGAACCCAGCATGGCCCACAACCCCAGCAACGCAGAACACAGAAAGTCCACAAAACGGTTTATTTATGGAGAATTTCAAAGACAAACTTCCAACCACATCTGTATAAATAGTGGCGGCTGCAGATTCCAGCAGGGGTGACGCCACTGTCACGGGCTGGATGGGACTTCTTGTGACTTTGGAATATTTTGTTTCACATTGTTATACACCCAGATTTCTTTTACTTTTGTCTAAGAGTGAAAGTGACTGAACGGCAATAGCCGCAATGTCAGCATCATTCCTGCTAACCTCTGAGGTTATGGCATCGCTGCCTCCTCCTCCATGGAGGATAAATAAACATTGCACAACATGAGATGTTCCGTTTTTTGTGTTGTCTTCTATTTATCTCCAGGACACCAATGTTTCTTTTGGCTCAATGGGAGTTATACTCTCACTATCCTCCGAAGTAAAGAAAGGAAGTGTTTCCTCTTATAAACAAGTTTTAATACTCCTATTTTTATGGGAATTACATACTAAGTGTCAGTAACTATCATGGCTGATATTGGTCATCTTTCTTCATCCATCAGCATGGACTATTGAATACAGCGATCTGCAATCTGTGACTACTCCCAGCATGTCCTTATAAGTTGTACCATGTTTTACCATGACAGGAAAGCTACAGACCATCCATCTAATAAATCAATAGTTAATATAACATTTTCCAGCAAAACTCTCTCCCACTCTCATCCATGCACGTTTAACTCGGTTAAGTCCACCTGTATTGAATAGAGAGAGACATTGACAGCACCTCTGCCAAAAGAATCTCCGGACGACAAATGGATCATCAGTTGAATCCAAGTCTCGCCAAGCCTTATCCATGATCATCAGAGTGTGCCGAAATGACCAGATTTAAATGACTTTTATGTAATGTTATACTTTTCATACTATAGAAAAAAATATGTTGCCCCCCCCCACTAACCCCCACAAATCTGTCTACCAAACCATATTTAAAGAGGTTGTCCAATTTGTTAAAAAAAAACAATTGAGGCAGTAAACTATGGAAAGTAAAAAAAAAAAAACTATTATTAGCCTGTTATACGTCTCATGTTCCAATACTGGAAGCCCATTCTCGCCATATACAGGGACTTGAATGGTCTCAGATGCCACATCTGTTTTTGGACATATTTATGCTGCGACTAGTAACTCCAGTGCATGAAAATGGGGTGGCAGTGCTATATTTATTGGCTTTAGTAGTCATGTATGACATTATCAATTCCAGTAGAGCAAGGACTGGAAATAGTGGGCACAGTTTTTACACAACTTTGTACTTCAGGTTTCTAAGTCTCACATTATGTTTCACGAACTTGGAAAAATATCTAAAAGATTTATCCG
Organism: Engystomops pustulosus; assembly: GCF_040894005.1. Lineage (NCBI taxonomy): Eukaryota > Metazoa > Chordata > Amphibia > Anura > Leptodactylidae > Engystomops > Engystomops pustulosus. The sequence continues at coordinate 80,378,609 of NC_092419.1, read as the reverse complement.
GTTTACAAAGTAAATTTTTGAAGTAAAGAAATGGGGCATTCTGAGCTATAGGGTCCTCCATCTACAAGCACTGGAGGAGAATGTATGTTTTTCTGTATGTCTCTCTCTAAATGACACTCTCTCTTATCTCCAGCATTGCTATTATAATACTATATATATATATACTATAAGGTACTACTATATATACTAATAAGGTACTATGTGTAATGACCCGCTAGGTTATTACTAATAAAATAGTTCCAGTTGACTTCTGGGCTAGCTAATGTAGTGTGGCCATCTCTATTGCACCAATCCTAGGAGTTTTACCTACTAACATTGGAAATGATCTTTATCTGCTATCCTGTGCAGCTATCTAATGTCACAACTGGTATTATGCCTACAAGAGCCTATGGCTGTGTAATGTAAGGTTAATATGTCATGTTAACATTAAATGTTGCAAACTGTTATCCTTCTTTCAGTTTGAGGCCAATGATTGGCCCTTGGAAATCCCTAAATCTGGGCATTTAAAAAAATATTTCTTCTGGCTAGATTTGTGCGGCTCTGCATTTTGGGACTTTCCATTTTGTCAGTCCTAGAGACAGGACCAAGTCTCTCCTTCCTAAGAGACCAATGGCTCTTCGTGCCAATACTGCAGAGACCATGTCTAGATGTGCCCTTCTTGGCTCCTACTGGCCAGCCCCTAACCACTGGACCAAGGCTGAGTTAAACACCAAAACTACGAATCCACAGCTAACCAATTCACTGCCTCATGGAGTTCTGCAGAGAGGAAAGTATAAAGCCTGTTACCTGCTGCTTCGTTGGACTAAGTGCCAATAAAGAGACAACATTTTTGTAGAATAGTTCTTTCTCCATTTGCGATCCCTGCTGCCACTAACACCATGGGTCTCCCCTTTACCATCTACCCATGGATATATTACCACACATACCGTGAGTGCCTCAGGTGGACACAATTACTACACTGTAGCCTCCCCCTCTACTTGCATCTCCCCAATTGCCCTGACGGGTATGTCCGATGCCTGTCGTCCTGGACCAAGCCACCCATGACATATTCTTGGTGCTAGGCTGCAGTACAATCCAGACACTTAAGACCCAGGCAATCCAGCAGCCCCACGCTGCAGTCAAGCCCCGATGGCTGGACATTGCATTTACTGCAACAGCTCCATGGTGTTAATGATACAAGGCACCACCACTGTATCTACTCCAGGGACATAGAGATTCCGGTTCTGGTGATTTAGTATCCAATCCTCCTGATTCCCCTATAGCATACATTTGGTTTCTAGACATAACAAAAGCAGAAAATGGTAAAAGAAGCTTATTGAAAAGTACTTTAGTCCTCACCCTCATGTGATAGTTTGGAAATGTGATGTTTTGCAGGAAATAGAGTGCAATTGTAACATGGGGTAAAAAAAATGAACTAAAAAAATGTGATGGCTACAATAAAAAAAGGCATTATATGGTAAAGTTACTAAAGGCCCTTCTGTGGTGGATCTAGACCTAGATTATAATCTGATGAGGGAATGATGGGCGCAATTTGAGTGCGTCTTAAATGGTAGATAAGAGAAAACAATGGGGCACATTTACTAAGGGTCCGAACGAGGCACTTTCGTCGGGTTTCCCGAATATTTTTCTTTTGCGCCGAATTGCCCCGGGTTTTTGGTGCACATGTTCAGATGGTGGCGCAACGGCGCCTGCTTGCATGCGACACAAATTGGGGGGGCGTGGCCATATGACAACCCGACTGATTCGGACAAACCGCGAAATTTAAAAGAGGAAATGTGTTGCAAGATCAGCACTTACATGCACCAGGAAGAAGAAGGTGAACTCCGACGGACCTCGGCGCAGAAGCAACACATGCAGGAAATTGGACGCACATTCTTAGTGAATCATGCCAGACTCGAATCCTCATCGGTCAATGCACCGCGGGATTGTGACAGGACCGGGTAAGTAAATCTGTCCCAATATCTTACCTGCTGTCCTTCCAGGTTATGAAAATATTGGGAGGTGTGCTTATATCCTGACCCAGACATATTAGCAGAACATCTGGTGGACAATGTGCTAGATGTGTGCAGAGCTAATTCACTTTCACAGCTTTATCACAACATTTCATGCAATTAGTTGCTAATCTAAGGGATATGTTGCTCTTCATTCAGACACGTGTGTTTTAGAGGTGAAAGTCCCTGGCTAATAATGTATCATGTTACCATAAAAATAAAAATAATGACCTGGACTAATGCCGGAGTGTGCTTCTGTTATAATGAAGCAATGAAGTCACCTAGCAGAGGAAATAAAATCTGTATGCAACAGGAAACACTGCATATATACAGTATATATATATATATATATATATATATATATATATATATATATATATATATATATTACACACTAATAAGTGTTATTCCAGATTTGTTTTAGCATTCAATATGCTAATTAGGATCTATGTCAGAAGGGTGGGGCTGAAGTCATCTTAGTACCACCCACATGACAGTAGAGAACCTACTTTAATTAAGCTAATTGCTCAAGAATGGTAGGTGCTAGAGAAATTAAAAGAAACCAATTGTGTTCCAGAGATGCAAAGGTTGGTGGAGAGATGCAAAGGTTGGTGGAGATGGTAAAACTTCCTCTTGAGGACCAGCATTGAATGAAACAACCTTCACAAGGCTTGGGGCATTCAGTGATTTTGTTCAGAACTCCCTAAAGTGAGAATAGAACACTTTGGGGAACATTTATTAAGGGACCGCATTTCCGTCGGGTTTCCTGGCTATTTCCGACTTGCGCAGCATTTAACTGGGGATTTTTGGCGCACACAATTGGATTTTGGCGCAATCGCACCGACTTTCATGCAACACAAATCGGGGGCGTGGCCATTGGACAACCCGACTGATTGGGACTAAGCGCAGGATTTAACATTCTAAATTGTGTCACAAGCCATGCACTTACATACACCAGGAAGAAGATGTGAACTCCAGCGGTCCTGAGCGGGGAAGCGACATATGCAGGAAATTGTACGCACGATCTTAGTGAATCGTCGGACAACACACCTCGAGGATCGCAACGGGACAGCTTAGTAAATGTGCCCCTTTGTCTTCTGGCACCTCAAGTAATATATGTTAATGGTGAATCGGTTACATTTCGCAGAGAGTTAGAGTTGGTGGAATCAGTGAAAAGTCCTGTTGTAAGCAGCTTTTCCAACTAGTGAACATTTGGACCATTTGTAATAACACAAACATTGCTGCAGAGGCGCCTCTGAATATCCCATATAAATAAATAATGATGGTAAATAGAATGATGTCTGTTAACTTCTATGGAAGTACCCTAAAAATCGATAGAGCATGAACATGTGCACCATTACAACATGTACATAGGGCTCCCAGGGGCACTTACCGTAATTTGACTGCACATGATTTTGAAAATTTGTAGCAGAATACTGTAGCAGTATAGTGGATGGGATTCATCTTTAAAAAATCTGCAACAAAAGTGGATTTCCACTGTAGATATATATGATGGGAGCTATTACAATGAAAAAAGTGTGTTCTGCCTGCTTTCCTCTTGCAAAAATGCAGCATCAAATTTTACAAAAAGACAAAAAAAATACAATTTTGGTTTCTGTTGCTTGTGGAAAGACTGCGGAATTATCAAAGTGTAAATTCCACAGATAGCCTTATAGACCCCTTGTTCACTGGGGTCCAGGGGGTCAAAGGGCGGTGGGTCACAGAAAAAAGTTGTAATTCATGCAGCATCGCAAACGTTTCTAGACTAATTGGCAAATTTGTAAGGACTTGTGTTTTTCAGTAGAAACTACAGTCCATCCCGTTCTTCAAACTTGATAGCCCAAAGTTGCACGTGTAAAAATCTCCACACTAGATGAGATATGTGCATAATAAATCTCCCCCTTTCTCAAACATACTTGACAAACTTGTATATGAACAGCTTTTCTGAACAGGAGAACAACTTAAACTATACATAATCTATAACCGATGAGATGCATTGGTCTGCCTGGGAAATTCATAAAAATTCATTCCTCATTTTTAATCAAAAGGTATTATTATTGTATATTATTTTCAGATCATTTGAGTAATAACAACTGACTTCCTCACTAGACTCTCTATAATGTCCAAGGCCTATGCAGAGGGTGCGTAGTTTACAAATACCCCAGCTCTCCTGTATCTTATATTTATACCAGGTGCTACACAAACTTGCCGAAAGCCGACTGTTCAAGGACTGGGAAAATAGCAAAGCTACGGCTCTGCTGTAAGGCTGAACAATCTGCACCTGCTCCTGGTAAGGGGTGTGGAGTAACGTAATCTACATGTACAATAATGAGATTATAATAAACATATCTCCTTGTTGTGCCTTTGGGAAATAGATTAGATTTCGGAAGGCTTGGAATATTACATTTCAGTAGAACTCCCTATAAAATGATTGTCGTAATCTTTTGTTAGGTATATACAGCATACAGTCTCATTATGGGATATGGTTTTTGGCATGTTTCACAAAGACCTAATTTTACAGATTTACAACCCAGATAGTCTGAAAATCTGATTTAATTAAATATGTTGAAATCTGGTCTTGTGTTTCCTCACGTGGGGCAGTAAAGGGCGCTGGGCTCCACCATAATAGGATAGGAATGGAGAAAGTATTGCTTTAATTAGTGTCTGTTCACATGGCAGGGCAGAGCAGCACACAACGTGACTGATATGTATTTTCTGTAACTTTTTATTGAATGAAAGAATATACACACACAGTGTGAAATGAACAGATTCCCAGCTGGGTCTGAAAGCTCCTGGCTGTATCCTAGTAGCAAAGCCCAGTCCCGTGGGAATATAGACAGACAGGATGAAGTAGGAGATATGGGAGTGAAATACAGGGAGAAATAAATACGGTGGATAATATATCAACTAATTAGGCAACTGAGATCGGTATCAAATACACGGGAAGGAGGAGGCAGCCTTACAGATTTTAGTTTAATTGGTGATCTCTTGTGTTAAGAAAGGACAAAAATACACAGCAGATGTCCCCAAACACCTCCCTCCGCCAGCATTAAGCCCATGGGAACTCTCTGTGTACTGTACGGGAAACAGAACTGGCCTTATTGTGAGAGCGCAGCCCATTCCGCCACATTGTCACCAGGACTTCTAATTGAGGCAATAATTAACACTCTACCTGCCGCAGGGACCTGTATGCGAGGCCTTTTTTTTAGCTAAAGGTTTCACTTCATTGGAGATTTAATGCATAACTATAAATTATTGTATGTGTTTATATCTAAAGGGACACTCCTGCTAATACTAGATTTCCCATGTGCTCTACCAAGGTCTCTCTCCCCTTTCTTGCTGATTCTATCTCCATATATCACCTTGAGAAGGTCTTTAGCAGCAGTGTAAATCTGTCTTTGGTGACACGCTTTCTAAACTGGAACCTATGGAGCTTCATGTATGTGTCAGCCGTCACAGGCTTTAGCAATTCCATTATTGTGAAAATTGTTTGGACTGTACCACACTGGCTTTCTACAGAGGGGCAGAAATTATAATCACAATTACTAATATCAATTACACAGGTTCCTTTCATGAATCATAAATAAAGTGATCATACAGTCCAGCATCCTTGACTGCATACTTATGCTATCGAAAAGATTATTGCAGAACAATGGTTCTAAGGCTGGATTAATAAACCACATGATAGCCAGACTACAGGAATCATCAGGTGTTCACAGCATGGTAGGCAGGCATAGCAGCTCACATGGGTCCATCAATCAATGAAACATATTTCAAAAAAGGTAAAGGGAGCAGTTAGTGATGACAGAGGAAGATGACATAGAAAATGTAACTTCAAAATTTGACAGTGTCAATAAATGCATTGTATGTAGAGTAGAGTGTACAATGACATCACTGTTTTCATTGTTCCTATACTGTGACATCACTATGTACATTATCCCCGTATAGTAACAATACGGTATGTATAACCCCCGTACTGTAACATCGATCTGTGCATAATCTATGTACAGCAACATCACTGTGTGTATTATCCTGTACTGTGACATTACTGTGTGTATTATCCCTGTACTGTGACGTCACTAATTGTGGACGTAAGCTAACACCTTGCACCGGAATCTAAGTGGCACCCGGTTTTCACCAGAGCCCGCCACAAAGCGGGTTGGACTTGCTGTGGAGTGGTACAACCAAGTCACTCCACAGGTGTGACTTTGTCCGTGGTGGCAGCCAAGGCAAAATACAAAGTCATACAGCAAAATCGTAGTCTATCACAGGCAACACAGGAGCGAAGTCAGTAGCGGAACAAATTCGCAATACAAGCAAAGGGCATAGATAACAAGCTTTCTCAAAGGCACCGAGGCACAAAGGTTTGGTGGGGGAGGACAGGAAGAGGCTGGCTTAGCACGAATTCCAGGAATGGCCAGCACCAATCAACGGTACGCTGGGCCTTTAAATTTTCTGAAGTGACTGCCTGACTGCGGGAACAAAGAACGAGGACAGGTAAGTTAAATTGCCGTGGTGCTGGGGCACAGAGAGGAGCATGTGGGAGCACCTGTGAAACTTTGCGTCAGATAATAAACATTTTCCCCCAAAATTAGTCCCCCTTATAAATGACCCTAATGCTATGAAAAGCCTTGGGGTCTAGCATTACCTCATCACCTGACTAAACATTGTTTTAGACCAAGAACAGTATTTCTGTGTCCTCTATTGGCGGCATTTTTGCCCTGCCAAGCTGCAAATATGGTCCTAGAATGTATGATCAACCTTCAAACTCTCCAGATCTAAATCCCAAACAACAGATGCAGAATGTCCACGGAAAACAAGTCTGATCCCTGGGGCCATCATCTCTTAAAAGACTTTAAGGTTCTGCAGGTTCTGCCAGATTTGACAGGACACTTCTGTACTCCATGACTTGTTGGGATAGAGAAGTTTGAAAACTTCCCAGAAGTTTGGTGCGGGCAGAATATTAAAATTAAGCTTTTTCATAAGAGTAACTACTGTTTGAAAATAGCTTAGTAGCGAGGACCTCACAGATACAGTAGAAAGCTATAGGTCACTGCCAGATCTGATGTCTTACCATTGCTATAATTTGGCACTGTCCTCGTGTGAATTTTACAAGCTACTGTGACACTTGAAGATCACAGAAAAAAACATTTCCCAGAAGGAAAATGGGTTCTAAATTTGGATTGAAGCTGCTGAATTGTTCTTGGAGAAAAGGAGATATTGTTTCTGGCACTGATATACAATAACAAGCAGACATGACAGCTATGCTGAGATAAGAGCTCCACACTGCCTTTCGGTGCCTCACAAGTTTGTCCACACAGTTTCAATGACTCCTGTTCTGATAACAACTGCCAAAAACCTTGTACGATATCCAACGTCATGGCATGAAAATAACTTTTTGTCTTGCAGTGTTTCAAAACATTCCTTAAATTTAAAGGAATACTCCACATAAAACTGATACACTGACTATGATCTGAAATAAGACCTGTCAGGTTGACTTGGGACCCTAAACCAACTACAGGCCCATTTGAACTTGTGGTTAAGGTTCCCAAATTGACATATACACTCACCGGCCACTTTATTAGGTACACCTGTCCAACTGCTCGTTAACACTTAATTTCTAATCAGCCAATCACATGGTGGCAACTCAGTGCATTTAGGCATGTAGACATGGTCAAGACAATCTCCTGCAGTTCAAACCGAGCATCTGTATGGGGAAGAAAGGTGATTTGAGTACCTTTGAACGTGGCATGGTTGTTGGTGCCAGAAGGGCTGGTCTGAGTATTTCAGAAACTGCTGATCTACTGGGATTTTTAACGCACAACCATCTCTAGGGTTTACAGAGAATGGTCCAAAAAAGAAAAAACATCCAGTGAGCGTCAGTTCTGTGGGCGTAAATGCCTTGTTGATGCCAGAGGTCAGAGGAGAATGGGCAGACTGGTTCGAGCTGATAGAAAGGCAACAGTGACTAAAATCGCCACCCGTTACAACCAAGGTAGGCAGAAGAGCATCTCTGAACGCACAGTACGTCGAACTTTGAGGCAGATGGGCTACAGCAGCAGAAGACCACACTGGGTGCCACTCCTTTCAGCTAAGAACAGGAAACTGAGGCTACAATTTGCACAAGCTCATCGAATTGGACAGTAGAAGATTGGAAAAACGTTGCCTGATCTGATGAGTCTCGATTTCTGCTGCGACATTCGGATCGTAGGGTCAGAATTTGGCGTCAACAACATGACAGCATGGATCCATCCTGCCTTGTATCAACGGTTCAGGCTGGTGGTGGTGGTGTCATGGTGTGGGGAATATTTTCTTGGCACTCTTTGGGCCTCTTGGTACCAATTGAGCATCGTTGCAACGCCACAGCCTACCTGAGTATTGTTGCTGACCATGTCCATCCCTTTATGACCACAATGTACCCAACATCTGATGGCTACTTTCAGCAGGATAATGCGCCATGTCATAAAGCTAGAATCATCTCAGACTGGTTTCTTGAACATGACAATGAGTTCACTGTACTCAAATGGCCTCCACAGTCACCAGATCTCAATCCAATAGAGCGGGAGTGTGGTGGAACGGGATATTCGCATCATGGATGTGCAGCCGACAAATCTGCGGCAATTGTGTAATGCCATCATGTCAATATGGACCAAAATATCTGAGGAATGCTTCCAGCACCTTGTTAAATCTATGCCATGAAGAATTGAGGCAGTTCTGAAGGCAAAAGGGGGTCCAACCCGTTACTAGCATGGTGTACCTAATAAAGTGGCCGGTGAGTGTATACTGTAAGAGCAGTGAGACTATGGAACTCTCTGCCGCAGGAGGTTGTAATGGCGGACTCTATGTACATGTTCAAGAGAGAAAAAATATCACGGCTTATGGGGATAAAACATTTATTTAATTCTAAAAGGTTGGACTTGATGGACTTGCATCTTTTTCCGGCCTTATATACTATTGTATACCCTATGGTACAGATTCCTTTAGCGGACATACATATACACACACAAACACACACATCCAGATTTATATATCAGATTATGAGGCCTATTTTAAAAAAAAAAAACCTAACATTTACACTTATCTAGATATGATTCTGATGAGGCACAATTGGACACATATCAGCAAGTCCTGTTCCGCCACCTCCACTTCACTGCGGATGAGCTGCACCTACTTGTGCAGTGAAACCGGGGTGTACTACACTGGCTTCACTAGCCACAACACATAGGAATGAGGAGCTCTGGACAAAGTGTAAATGTTTTGTTTTTAATTTAACCATTTAGGGGGCTATTTGGATAATTTGGGACATTTAACCACCAGTCCAAATCACCCTGACAGGTGTCCTTTAAGGTATTTGAAAATCAGAGGTTCAAAACCTACACACTTCATAGTTCTCAAAGCTAACAATGACATTGTATTTAGATCACAGAAGGAGATGATTGCCAAAAGGGTTTTTTAGAAGCTTTTAGAATTTTTGACTATATGATAACGCAACAAGGGTCCCCTAAACCTCTTCAGACCATGGAGTACATTTACATTGATGGTGTACTTGTCTTAAAGCACAGGAAATGTAAGGGGAGGGTACAGGGTCAGAATCTGAGTTCAAAGGGCCTCGGATGTCAGCTATAACTAAAATACAGCTAACTCTGATGCTGGTTGTTTAACCCACTCTAAGCGGTCGTATGTGTTCAGAATGTTTACAATCTGTCCTTGATATGTCTGTGTGTACATGTGTTCATGTGTGTAAGGCATTATACTGTAATCAGAAGGTTGGAGATATGTCAGTGATGTGTACAGTGTATAATGTGTGACATATGTGCTTCCATTCATATATTTTTACATGTTTTTAGATTAAAGGGGTTGTCCATTTTTGATCTAAAACATTTAACTGGCCGGGGGAGAGTAAGGAAAGAAAAAAGAGCTTATACTTAACTTTGCCAGCACTTCCTTTTGTCCTGTGCTATTTCCCGGCAATCCGGCACTGTGACCCAACCACTGCCGCACACCGGACACAACATTAGATTAAATTTTTATATAAAAAAATCCGTGGCGCACACGATCGGATTGATGCGCATCGGCACTGGCTTTCATGCGTCACAAATCGGGGGCGTGGCCATCGGACAACCCGACTGATTCGGAAAAACCGCGGAATTGAAAATGAAATTGTGTCGCAAGATCAGCACTCACATGGACCGGGAAGAAGTTGGTGAACTCCGGCGGACCTCAGCAGGAAAGCAACACATGCAGGAAATTCAATGTAGGATCTTAGAGAATCGCGGCAGCTCCGAATCCTTGTCGGACATCCTGGATAGGCGGCGTCAACAGGAAGGGTAAGTAAATGTGCCCCAATATAGGGTATACCATCCTCAAAATGGTCTAACTGGAAAATAAATCTCATCCTGTAAATAATTGCCCACAAATGGCCCCACTAACGGAAAAACAAAAATTTTATAGCCTTTAAAAGGTGCATGGTGCTTCTTCACTTCTATACCACGCTGTGCGCTCATAAGTGACGTCCACATTTGGGGATCTCCATAATTAGGAAAAATTGCATAACAAATTTTAAGATGGGTTTTCTCTTTTATCTTTTGGAAATATGTACATTTTACAGCTAAATGAACTATTACAAACAACATTTGCCCATTCTAAATTTCAACAACCTTCGTAAAAGCTGTTTTTGATAGCTTTAAGGGGAGCAGATTTGAAAGTGGGATGATATAAAGGGGGTTTCTGTTATTACATATTTTAAATTGCATTAAAAACAGTAATGACTCCCAAAAAAGTCAATTCTGAAATCTCCTAGAAAATACCAAAAAAACATGTTCAATTTGTAAGCCACATCATAATCAATTATCCAAACATTTTTAATAAATTAAAAATGTAGAGCAGACATATGGAAAATGTTATTTAGCAACTATTTTAGGTGGTAAAACTATCTGCCTAAAAACGAGATGATTTCGAATTTTGAAAATGGCAAATTTTTCAAAAAATTAATAGCTTTTAATTTTTTTTATAAATAAATGCAAAACTTAGCCAAAATGTACCACTTAAATTAAGTACAACATGTAATGAAAAACTATCTCAAAATCTCTTTGATAAGTGTGTTCAAAAGCTATGACCATATAACCAAGTGAAGCAAGTCAGAATAAAAAATGGGACTGAACCTTAAGCTATAAACTGAAGGGGTTAAAAGTCCTCACAACAGGATCCTGCCCTGCAAGAGCATCAGTTTATAATGCTGTGGAACGTGACGTACCTCAGCCTGGACAGAGACATATACACTCACCGGCCACTTTATTAGGTACACCATGCTAGTAACGGGTTGGACCCCCTTTTGCCTTCAGAACTGCCTCAATTCTTCTTGGCATAGATTCAACAAGGTGCTGGAAGCATTCCTCAGAGATTTTGGTCCATATTGACATGATGGCATCACACAGTTGCCACAGATTTGTCGGCTGCACATCCATGATGTGAATCTTCCGTTCCACCACATCCCAAAGATGCTCTATTGGATTGAGATCTGGTGACTGTGGAGGCCATTTGAGTACAGTGAACTCATTGTCATGTTCAAGAAACCAGTCTGAGATGATTCCAGCTTTATGACATGGCGCATTATCCTGCTGAAAGTAGCCATCAGATGTTGGGTACATTGTGGTCATAAAGGGATGGACATGGTCAGCAACAATACTCAGGTAGGCTGTGGCATTGCAACGATGCTCAATTGGTACCAAGGGGCCCAAAGAGTGCCAAGAAAATATTCCCCACACCATGACACCACCACCACCAGCCTGAACCGTTGATACAAGGCAGGATGGATCCATGCTTTCATGTTGTTGACGCCAAATTCTGACCCTACCATCCGAATGTCGCAGCAGAAATCGAGACTCATCAGACCAGGCAACGTTTTTTCAATCTTCTACTGTCCAATTTCGATGAGCTTGTGTAAATTGTAGCCTCAGTTTCCTGTTCTTAGCTGAAAGGAGTGGCACCAGGTGTGGTCTTCTGCTGCTGTAGCCCATCTGCCTCAAAGTTCGACGTACTGTGCATTCAGAGATGCTCTTCTGCCTACCTTGGTTGTAACGGGTGGCGATTTGAGTCACTGTTGCCTTTCTATCAGCTCAAACCAGTCTGCCCATTCTCCTCTGACTTCTGGCATCAACAAGGCATTTCCGCCCACAGAACTGACGCTCACTGGATGTTTTTTCTTTTTTGGACCATTCTCTGTAAACCCTAGAGATGGTTGTGCGTGAAAATCCCAGTAGATCAGCAGTTTCTGAAATACTCAGACCAGCCCTTCTGGCACCAACAACCATGCCACGTTCAAAGGCACTCAAATCACCTTTCTTCCCCATACTGATGCTCGGTTTGAACTGCAGGAGATTGTCTTGATTGTGTCTACATGCCTAAATGCACTGAGTTGCCGCCATGTGATTGGCTGATTAGAAATTAAGTGTTAACGAGCAGTTGGACAGGTGTACCTAATAAAGTGGCCGGTGAGTGTATATGCACATAGCACTACTAAAATGGCCCATGGTTTAGGCTATGCCCCTAAAAACTGTATGTGCTTGTACTGTATGTGTAAGTATTTGTAGTATATACATACATACAGGTGAAGCAAAATTTGATGTGGCCTTCACTGAACACAAAAAACTTTATTTTACTCTCAGCTGCTTGTCATGGTTAATTTACTAAAGGATACGTTGAGAGTAAAATATAACTTTTATTATTTACCGTATATACTCGTGTATAAGCCGAGTTTTTCAGCACAAAAAATGTGCTGAAAAACCTCATCTCGGCTTATACACGAGTTAATTAAAAAAAAATACACAAGTTAATAAAAAAAAAAATTAATACTCACCCTCCGGTTTCCAGTCCTCGGCGGCGGCTCCTGTTCCTCGGCGGCAGCTCCCGATCCTCTGCGGCGGCTTCTCCCCTATATCTTCACGTGCCGGCAGTCGCGTCTATGTGACTTGCCGGCGGGCGCACAATATGATGTAGCGGTGTCGCCGCTGATGACGTCACTGATCATCGCACTGTGCGCCCGCCGGCAAGTCGCATGGACGTGACTGCCGGCACGTGAAGATAGAAGAGAGAAGCCGCCGCAATGGATCGGGAGCTGCCGCCGAGGACCAGGAGCCGCCGCCGAGGACCGGGAGCCCGCGCCGAGGACCGGGAGCCGCCACTTAGCATCAAAGGTGAGTATCGTCGGAGGGTGAGTATTAAGTTTATTTTTTTATTATTCGCTAGGCATACTGAGGGCAGGCTGTATACTTTTTGGGGCAGGCTGTATACTTTTTGGGGACAGGCTGTATACTTCATGGGGGCAGGCTGTATACTTTATGGGGGCAGGCTATATACTTCATGGGGGCAGGCTGTATACTTCATGGGGCAGGCTGTATAATACATGGGGGCAGGCTGTATACTTCATGGGGGCAGGCTGTATAATACATGGGGGCAGGCTGTATAATACATGGGGGCAGGCTGTATACTTCATGGGGGCAGGCTGATTGTATACTACTTGGGACAGGCTGTATACTACAGGGGCTTGCTGGTTGTATACTACAGGGGGCTAGCTGGCTGTATACTACACCCTCGGCTTATACTCGAGTCAATAGGTTTTCCCATTTTTTTGTGGTAAAATTTGGGGTCTCGGCTTATACTTGGGTCGGCTTATACTCGAGTATATACGGTATTATCAATTAAAAAGAATGCAACCCAATACTGAACACTTTGGTCAAAAAACTTTATGTATACTCACAAACACACAACAATCTTTGACCACAACTAAGTCTCATGTGAGTACACTCAGGGCAGTCTGGTAGGATAGAAATCAGTGGACAGTGCAGCCCAATCTAGACTGGTATTCCTATAGTCCTACTGGTGTTCCTAAAAGTCAGAAATCCCCCTTAGCCAGGATAACATAGTTCCACATTAAGAGTCGTGGCATTTTTTATCAGTTTTTTTCAAAATCTTTGCATTAGATCCCTAATGTGCCGATTATAGGAAAATATCAGGAATCTAGATGAAGGAGCTGGTCATTCATTCCTTCTGGTTGGAGACACTTCGTTCTATATATCCATTGTGCCTCTTTTTGAAGGATAACCCTGTCCTAATCTCCTCCCCTTTTGGGAGCTTCACCCATTCAATAGCATCAAACCTAATTGTGTGGGGATTACAGTGATATAACTGTACATGGTTTACCACCGTAGTATTCCGGTCATTTTCAATGTCACAAATGTGATCCCTTATCCTAGACCTAAACTCCCTAATGGTTTTGCAAACATAATTAAGAGGGCATAGACAGGAAATTAGATACCTGTTGTTAGACATGTCACAAAATCTCTGATTTCATATCTAACACTAGTTGTGGTATCACAAATGATCTTCCTGTCTGTATGAAAGGACATGCTGTACAGTTCCCACATTTATAGGTACCTGGCCTTTTCACATCTAGCCATGTCGTTCTTTGTGGTAATGCCTCAAGATGGTTATGTACTGATCTACTCTGTAGGTTTTTTCCGCTCCTAAATGTCACTGATGACCTTTCCGATATAAAATCCCTAATACCTGAATCTGTCCTCTTGACCCTCCAATACTTTGATAGAAGGGCCTGCACAGCTTCATGTTGTTCAGGAAAGGTACCTATCAGGTGAAATGATTTGGGTACCAATAGTGTATCTCTATCGGTTTCTTTTTCTCTTTTTTCTGCAAGTGAAACCACCCATCTTGGAAAACCTCTTGCTAGGAACCTTTTTCTCATCTGCTTTGCTTGAACTCCGTAGTCTTCTATATTGATAACCTCCACCTTATCATGTTCCTCATAGACCAAGCATCGTTAGAGTTTCTCAGAGCAAGAACAGTATAAATCATTATGGTTTCTCCTGGCATATTTTTGCACCATTTATTTATTTTAATATCACACACAACCCATATTTGCATAATCCTTCCGTCAATTAAGGCTGAACGGAGAACATGATGTATGCATTACTGTATTTTCTTTTATTGATTATTTTTCTTTCATACATTACTTTTCTCAAAGCTAATCTAATGTAATGTAAAATTAAGACTAATAGGTTAATGAGAACATTTCTGAAGGTTTCTGGTTTGCATAGTTTGGTTTTAGGTTTGTCTGATGTCTCTGTGGTTTGGAATAGTTGGAAACATCTGATATATCTAAAGATTAATGATCTCAGCGGCAGGGAAATAATTTTGGAACAGCAGAATAGAATGTAGAATTGGGAGCAAAACTTGGACATTGTCCTTAGTTTAATTCTGGTTTATTTGTCATCCATAATTGTAAAATAAACTTCCCGTCAAAGGTCATGGGTCAGCAGCATTGATCTGATCTGCGCTGGAGGAGGACAGAGGAGTCATTCTCTACTATATATACATATATATATATATTTCTGGGTGGATGTCAAGGTCTGATGAGGAAACCATCAATTTCTACTTTTATCAGATGTACACAAAAATAAGTTTTACATGTAAATCTTAATCTATCTGATTTGGATTTCTTAGTTTTCTATATGTATGTACCCTAGAGATAACCCTTAAATACCAGTGCTATATAATAATATTTGATATATTGAACATGTCCCTCTAGAATCCAGAAAATCCACATTCTATTTAACCCCTTGCCACACTATGATGTTCCACAATGTCATGGTGCAGCAGTGGGTGCATGAAGATGGCTTGTGAGCTGAGCCCTATTCATATAGCCGGGGTGTTTGCTACAGAATGCAGCAAACACTCACCGCAAACACAATTTAAATGGCTGCCATCTTGGTCCCGATTGCTGTGACAACTGGAAATTTCTTTTTAAAAAAAGTAGAAAAAAATATTTTTTAAATAAAAACCTAAAAGATCAAATTACCCTCCTTCACTTTGAACTGATATACAAATAAATAAATAAAATCATAAACATGTTAGGCACCATCACGTCTCAAAATGCCTGATGTATCAAAATATAAAAACATTTATTCCCGGCATTGAACTCTGTAGCAGAAAATGGAGCAAAAAATGTCGAAACTCTACTTTGTGCCATTTTCCAACGCATATTTATTCTATTACAAAGTGAGCAAAAGGTTGTACAGTCCCCCAGATGGTAGCAATGAAAAATTGTATAAAACATCTACATTTTTTAAATATACCAGAACGTAATAAAGCCTATATATAAATTTAATATCTCCGTGATCGACCTAAAGAATAAAGGGGAGGATCATGTGGAGCGCACAATAAAAGTTGTAAAAAAAAAGGCCCCCAAAAAATGTGCCAATGTGTTTGTTGTCAGCTTCACAAAAATTGCAATTTTTTGAAGTTTCCCAGTAGATGTACATGGAAAAGTAAAAAGTTATCGAAGTGGGTAGTGGAAAATGAAAATGTAAAATACTAAAAAGGTCTGCCTTTGGCTCATTTACATATTCTTAAAAGTAATTTTCGGAGCATATGCCCTTTTTGCACTGAAAATAGTTCCAATAGTGCATAAGGAAACAGGTATGTAATGGAGGACATCTTCCATTAACTGATGGTAGATGTCCTTTAAGGGGTTAAGTTCTTAATCATAATTAGAGAAATTCTTCAATCCAAATAAAAATTAAAAACCATGGACACCTACTCACAGATGCATAGTTATCTTCTAATATTTGTTATCCATGGCCTCCTTCCTTATAAAATCAACTTTAATAATTATGCTAACATTGCTCATATATAACTAACTATATTGGTGGGGCAATAACCCCCCATACATGCTGGGGACAAGGAACACCAACTCACGTAACCACCACTCGTAAGTGTATGATCCCTCTTGAAGAACATGTGGCACAATACAAATTAAGCTACAGAACAACACCATAGTCAGGTCTTCCTCTGCCTTGTGTGATTGTTGATGTTATCACACACACACATCACCTGACCACTTTACAAGACTTTACATGCAGTCAAGCATGGCACAGCTAGTACGCAAAATGTCACACAACACCCCACAAATTCCCCTCATGTGCACATATTGTTTGGTCATTTTTGGGAAATACTCCAGTAAGATTGGCTTTTTTATATAACATACGTCATTTGTTTCTCCGCAGCCGCCATTCCCCTCCCTGTCCATCCGTAGACATTGTTTCATTGTGTGCAGAAGTGATGTTTGCTTTAAGCAGTTCTATGTTTTTTTTTCCGACATCTTTTCCCACTTGGCCAGCTCGTAGCTGCTCTCTTATTCCTTTGATGAGTGTGGGCTTTAATTAGAACCATTTACACAATTATTTTGTTCTATTATCGTTTATGGGAATTCTTTTCTGGAAAATATGAAACTCTTGCCTCAGAAATATGAAATCCACATTATTACTTGTTGAGTATTTTGGACATGCAGACAGTCTATCTGTATGAATCCAACTATATCCATTTTACTTTATGTAGAAACTTTCAGGGGATGGGGAGGATGTGCATTGGGAAGCGGCTGAGCCCTCCATTTTAAGGGTGCATCAGGAATCTGCTTACACAGCTTAAGACGTCAGGTGAACCTAGCCTAACTCTACCTTTGTGTTCTTGTCGAGTTAGCAAGTTATGCTCTTGCTTTGACCAAGTAATGGCTATAACCAACCCTACATTCTGGCCGGTTCCACCCACAGGTTGCCCATTGGAGAGCACGAAACACTAAGGGCCCGATTCGCGTTTTCCCTACGTGTTACCCGAATATTTCCAATTTGCGCCGATTTTCCCTGAAATGCCCCGGGTTTTGGGTGCATGTGATCGCATTGTGGCGAATCGGCGCCGGCATGCACGCGATGGAAATCGGGGGCGTGGCGGAACGAAAACCCAATGAATTCGGGGAAACTGACGCATTTTTTTTAAAAAAAAGTGTCGCGGGACACGCACTCACCTCCACCCAGCAATGGTCCACCCAGCAATGGATCGTGCACTCCGGCGGGCCTCGGCGGACTTGAGCGTAGCAGCGACACCTGGTGGACGTCGGAGGAACTGCCTTAGTGATTCCCGGCCGGACGCGAATCCACCGCAGAGAACGCGCCGCTGGATCGCAAATGGACCGAAAAAGTAAATCTGCCCATATGGCTTATGCAAGAAGCTATATAGAAGTTCCCCTTTTAATTTTTTAAAATTGATACTGAACACTAACCAACTTGTTCTGAAAGGTTGCCCAATTATTGTATATTGATGGCTTTTGCTGAGGTTACATTTTGTAGCAGCCCTTATTTATCTCGATGAAGCCATCATGTAAAGAAATGAATTAATTCTTTCCTGTGGACACTGGAACTGCTATTCTACCAAATAATTGTAACTGATCTTCCATTCAAGTTGTAGTGATAGAGGGCTGGAAATATCAAAATCATGAGTAGAAGTAGGCACCCCTTCCCTAATATTCCTCTTCTTGTTCCAAAGTAAGGCTAGGTTTAGAAACTAGCACCTCACAAGACAGGTTATCCTAATACACAGATTTTGAGGTAAAAAGGTGTGATAAAACACTTGGTCGTATAAGGATATTATTATACACGAAGGCTTCCTCATGTCATCAAAAGAGAGATAGGGGAGCTACAGGGATGTTGAAACCCTTCTTAGTTGGAAGTGTCTCCATAGCAAATTGTCATTTTTTGGGGATCCCCAACAGATGGATTGATTGTTTATTGCTACTTCCCCAGGCGCTAGACTTGTTTTATCATGAAATGTACTAAATTCTATTATATACCTTTATATTTTACCAAACTGTAATTTTTGAATTGTATGTATATGTATGTTATTTTTTTGATAACCCGTTTGTACGCTCTGGGGGAGATTTATTATTATTATTATTATTAGTTTTCTGTCCAGGGCAGAATTCTGTCGCAGTCTGCACCACACTTCTAAAGGGTTTTAGACACTTTTCTGGCTCTCCTACAACTAGCTTTACAAAAGGTCTGTGTGCTAGAAATACTTCTAACCCTACAGAATTGTGTCCTAATTTTCTGGCATAAAATAAGCCAACTAATAAGAGGTGCAGAGTACGAATAGACAGTCTTATGCTAGGGCAGATTTATCATCTAGCATTAGACACTTTTATAAATCTGGTGCAGAATAAGACTCTAGTCTAACTCTAGACTCTAGTCTGCACCGGCTAACCTTAGGACAATGGGGCAGATTTTTATAAATCTGCCCCATTGTCTTTCTTATATTAAAACTTTACTTCTTGTGTTCCAACCATTCCCAGACCTTCAGAAAAAGTGTTACCAAAATTTGTAGTTCAACCTAGTGAATGTTATAGTGTATTTGGGCATAGTCGATGCAGGGTGTCTTGTCAGTCTAGTGGCAGCTAAAATCACTTAAGTTGTGATTATGGAAAGCTGTGAGACGGCAGTCTGTTTGACCCAACAGGCTCCCTTCCTGAACATAGGTCTGTGATCCTGGTGCAAGTGATTAGGAGCTGATCTATAGTAACCTGGTTGTCCACTATACAGAGAAATGTATGTTGACTGCTGTAAACAACTCAGTAAAGGAGGGGGGTATCAGATCCAACCAGTCTGATAGTTGTAAAGATTAGTCATCAATAATTTTAGCCCCCCCCCTAAAAAAAGTAAGTGGTTTTCTAAAAACCATCCTTTCTTAATAAAAATGTCCTACATTTTGCAGCTGTACATGATGTACAATTCCTTTAGAAAAATCTGAATATAACCCTTATAGCACCTTTTTGGTCCACTATCTGAGGAAGAGTAGTAGAAAGTAAACAGTACTCCATTGTTCACGGTGCTCGGGGTTTGGCTGATGCCCATAAATGACAATTTTCATGTTTTTAGCAATAAATCTTTTTACAATATTTTTTTGGAGTTGAATCTAGAGTTTTCTAGAATTTTCAGATGTTGATACCCCTTATAGGTGTTAATTGCACACAATATAGCAATGGGGTAGGCTTCATTAGGTCTGCTTTGTAGACGAAAGTTAAATGTTTTTAGGGGGTTTTCCCATGACGAAAAGTTAGGCCCTATCCACGGCATAGGGTTTAACTTGCTGATCAGCGGGGGTCTCAATGCTCACAGATCACGAAAACGAGGGGTCTCTATGGACCTGACGGAGAGAGGTGAGCACAGCAATTTCCGTTAGCTCCATAGAGAGTAATGGAGCAGAACGGTCATGCAGGCCATGAGTTACGTGGGACCCCATCGGGGCCCTTGTTTTGGTGATCTGCGGGGGTCTCAGCACTGAGACCCCCACTGATCAGAAAGTTAGGCCCTATCCCATTGATAGGGCCTAACTTTTCTTTTTGGGAAACCCCCTTTAAAGAGTAATCCTCGTCTCAGATAATTTATGATATTGCATAGATGAGTGTTGTGAACATTTTTCTAAAATACTTAATTAAGAAATTCTGACTGTAGAAGGACTAATAATCCATGCCCCTGGGGATTAAATCTGGGGGAGTCCCTTGTACATATGGACCAGAATGTACGAGCAGATTATAAATTAAATAACAGCATGCAATGTCAATCAGCTGCCTCTGAAGCCAGCAGGATCTCGTCATGTATCAAAAGAGATATAGACTCTTGGGACAGGGATGTAATATTACCACTGTACAAGGCATTGGCTCTGCTTCATCTGTAAAATAAACATCAGTTCTGGGTTCCAGTCCATGAATAGGATGCCCTGGAGCAACAAAAATAATATGGGGTATCATGAAGAAAGATGAAAAGAATTAGATTAATTAATTCTCAAAAAGAGATGACCTAGTGGGAACATTATTATTTTATATAAATATATAAATGGTCCATGGAAAAAATATGGTGGAAAGTTGTTATATGGGTTAAATTATATATAAAATATATATATATAAAAAAAAAAAAAATATATATATATATATATAAAGACATCAAAAGGGGACACTGTCTCCAGAGAATAAAAGGCCCCATAGGAGACAGGGCTCTTTTACTGTAATTGTGATTCTGGGGAATAGCCTGCCTTAGGAGCTGGTCACAGCAGGGAAAGCAGAAAGGGGGTTTAGATGCCTTCTTACAGTAAAGAAGCATCAATGGTTATATTATTATCTTGAATTGTGCTTCCTTACATACCTTCCTTAGTTGAACTTGATGGACATTTGTGTTTTTTTTAATCATACTAACTATGCAACTATTTAACAATACACATTTTAGTCACCAGAAGTCAAGTGAATTGACTAAACTGGTTGCACTGTAAAGAGGGCAGTACCCATAATTCTGTAGGGAAAGTGAAGTGAGAAATCACACACCCATCAGCTTCAATATCCACCCAATGGAAAGAGATCCCTCATTGTGTTTTCTTAAAAAAATACTGTTTTGGGATAATTGCCCATGGAGAACACAGTGCCAATAAACAGTTTCATTGATGAAGTGAGATCAGAGGTAAGTGCACATTTATTTACTGTTTTTGTCTAATACTTTACTCTTTCCTCTACTCCAGTACTTAGTATTTGCCAAGAAAAAAAAATGTCATGCCAAGAAAAAAGTCATGTGCTAATTTAGCATGTCGACTACTTTGTCATTAGCCTTTTATTTACAGACTCTTGCCCATGGTAATTTACTTCCTCAGAGCCTGCGCCAAACCTTGGCCTCTCCAAAGCATCACAGCTGTGATATGATTCAAGAGATTTTCTCAATTCTTTTCAAGTCCTCCGCAGCAGGATTACCGATCACTCTATTTGATTTCTTAATCAGCAGAGACTCATCTCTCTATTTGGAGCTATGTATTTGCATAGAAAATGTACTAAGCAGATTGGGCTTATTCTGAAGCAAAAACCGTACAGCACATGATTCCAATCTACAGAATACAGAAGGAATTCCATAGAAAAATCTAAACTAATTGCTAAAAAGAAAATTTCAATTTGCTTGTATATCATCATCTTTTCTTCTCTGTTAATACTTGCAATGCCAAGACCACTAAGCACTGCACCATTATTCATCATACCGTAAGAACTGCACCGTTATTCATCAAAGGTTGAATTTGAGGGACCTGCATCTTTTCTCAAACTTGGGAGGGGGGGGCAGATATATCACTGCATTTTTGCACCTGTTTTGCAACTAAATTATGTGAACAGGAGAAAGTTGTCCATTTGGGACATATAAACCCATTGGTTACTAAAATATAACCTTTATTGTTGCTCATAAAAGATGGATATACATTCATCCAACAATGTTTTTAAAAATAACAGACAGTGGTTGGCTATGTCTAATATGTTTTGGGTAGTGGGGGATGCCGAGCGATATATTTAATGTCAACTCTTGCATATAATTTATCAGTGCCAATACTGTGTCCAGGTTGGTGACGTTCGGCACATTTTACTTATAATAAGTTAGAGGGTTTATGTTTTTTTATCCCAAGTAGCGATCAATTTCACTTGTATACCAGAAATTAGCAACTGGATATTAAATAGATCAAATTCACTTGCATACCAAAGATTAGCAACTGAATATTAATTGGTAGTAGAGGCGGTCCCCTACTTAAGAACACCCAACTTACAGATGACCCCTAGTTGACTGGCTTCATTTCTCATTCTACCCTAAACTGGCTATTTGTCAACACAACTAACAAAGAAGCCCCCCCTTTTGCCACTGAACACCAAACTATCCACACATCAAAAATAACCAAGTTTTCCTCATTCTCATCCTATCAATCCAGATGTTTTGTTGTGCCTACTAATGATTCATAATTAGCAACATTTTGATTTAGGTGCAATTATGGTGCAAAAGCAATCCAGGCCAAAGGTAGCACAGACTGGGAAGCAAGACCCTGAGCTCTTCTGCAGAAAAGTCTATCTATCACCTGTATATTACAGCTGCAGGGCTCAGCCAGTGTTTACGCTATATGCATCCACTGTTTATAAGTCATATACTTCTGTTTCCAAATATTCTGCAAAAGCAGCAGCTCAAAGCAGGATAGAAAATAAATGTGGGAAGCTTGCAAACAGTACAGAGAAATGTCCTCACAAGCTTACCACACAAGTGTCTGAAGAGGAATATTGGACACAATTACAGAAGGGCAGCAGAAGATCAGCAGCAAAGGATCCCCTCCAGGAGATAGAAGCCACTGCTGAGGAGGATCACTGGGTGCAGCTTGTCACATCCTGGGCTCTGCTATGAGTGTCATTTTCCTGCTGGGGTGTGGGAGAGAAGCAAAGTGGAGCTTGTAGGTGGCTTACATGTAAGTGCCTGAATCAAAGATTGTGCATATATTGTGCCTAAAAGAACATGTAGTTGCAAAATCATCATGAGGCTCAAAAGTGATTAATTAGAGCAGCGATGGCGAACCTTTTGGAGACAGAGTGCCCAGGCTACAACCAAAACCCACATATATGTTGCAAAGTGCCAACATGACAATAAGCAGTAACTTATTGATTTCTGCTGTATCACAGGTTTTAATCGTATTGGTCTCCTGAATTTACCAATACAATATAAAGATGATGGAGAAATTTGGATTGTAGCTTACTTTTAGGATCCCCTGAATAGGAAGAATCAGGGGATCCAGAGCAGGCGCTCCAATGACAATCCTTCTCTATCCACACCTTTTTGTTCCTCCTGTAGTCCTGGCAGCCAAATAGTACTGGGATGTATTGGACCACAGGAGTCTTGAGTCCTAGCTGGCAAACTCTGTGTTGGAGTGAAGGCCTGGGTGCCCACAGAAATGGCTTTGAGTGCCACCTCTGGCACCCGTGCCATAGGTTCGCCACCACTGAATTAGAGACATGAACTCAACTCATCACAGATGGTTGTTACTTTGTATAATTCAAGCGCAACAATGAGCTTCATTTAGGCGCAAAATTGGAACTTATTCAAACCCAGCTCCCGACATCCGCTGAATCTATCAGGAGGCTCCTGATATTCGCCTGGCATAGAACTGTGCTATAGCCTGCACCTGAACATGGCACAGGCTATAGCTAGTGCGCAGATGCGGGTAGCCCACTGCACCGCCCGGCACCACCGGCCTCCCCATCCACCTGGAAAAGAGTAGTTGCGGCTTCAACACCATTATTCAGGCTTACAGACTGTGCTAACCCCCCCCCTCCACCCCGCATTATCCTCTATAATACTATGATACCATTTTGCACTGCACCATTATTCATTATACCAGTATATACTTCACCATCATTTGTCATACCATAAGGACTGCACATTATTGATAATATTGATAGCTGATGCTATGGGCCAATTTTTGTTTCAAAGTGAGTCATGTTGCACCCCCTGGTTTGTTCTGGTAGCTGGTGTGTGATACATGACTGGCAGGGAAGTTCATAAAACCTGACAAAGATGTCTGGTGTTAGTTTAGTCAGTTTTCTGACTAAAATGAAAAATTTGCCACACTAGAAAACTGGAGTAAACATGTTGGCAAATCTGGTACCGTTGTGATCTAGCCTAGGATCTCTTGCGAGTGCCCCAGCATATGATGTCCTCTCCACCCTCACCCCCCTAGCCATACAGGATTTATCAAGAGGCTCTGGGCTCCTGATAAATACGTGGGCAGCTGCCAGGCCTAGATTAGGGTAGAATTGCGCTATAGTCTGTACCTGAACGGGTGCAGGCCTTAACTAGTTACCAGGCATGGTACAAGAACACAGTGCACCTGCCCATTCATCTGGGTGTCCCTCTTCACACGTCTCCATACCTACTTGACATGTAAGGGGTAAAAATGAAAAATAGGCACAATTCCTGGCCATGCTCCTGGAATTGTGCCTATTTCAGGGCTTGTGTGGCAGATTTCAGGTACTAGCCAGAATAAGTCTACATCTACATCTAAGCAGTGCTGTTAGTCACAAGAAAAGTGGATTTCGGTTTGTTTTATTTCTTGCAACAAAGAGGCATAATAGAAACCATATAACACAATGTTATGTAAAAAAACATCTCTCAGACTTCCTCATAACAGGGTTAATGCTATGACTCCTCTCTAGATCCCGCCATTGACTGGGAATCTATCAAAATAATAAGCATTAGAAATGTTGAAGAGGGGGAGATACACTTGTAATATGACTTCCAGCAGAGATCTTTCTCTATTCATATTCTAATTCATTGAAACTGAGCCCTATAATCCCAACACAGCTCCGAGTTTGTACTCTTAACACTATACATTAAACTATGCTTCACAGATTAAAAAGCACATTGAAAGGGCAGTGGTTTGATGTCATGAAAGCTCTTGTATTCTGCTCTGAGATTTTATGGTTCACCTCACCTTTTCAGCAATAAATAGTGTACAAAAGTTGTTAAAGGGTTTTAGCTTTTTTTTGTGATGGGCCTGAATAGTCATTAAGTTCTTGCAGTGGGGAGTCTTTACTCTGCTAGAGATCCAGATTTTTCACAGGGTTTGGGGCGGAGAACACCGTTTACTGACATGGAACTTTCTCACACATCCAACAGCAACGATACCTCAGCCCCCCTGAAATGCCTGTTGTATCCTGTCTTAAAAAAAACATTGGAAAAAGAATCTCTGTCAAAACTGTGGTCAGTAGCAAATATGTCCCATATTCCCAAATATACCAAAAGAGTTCCTCATTTCACACTACTGTTTTATATAGTTTTGATTTTTTTGTTTTATTCGTCTAGAAGTACATTTGTGTAGAATAAATATTTAGAAGTAAAATAAAATCAGCCAATGCGTCACACAACAAAAGTATTGGCACCCCTGCAATTCTGTCACATAGTACTCGTTTTCTTCCAGAAAATAATTGCAATCACAAATTCTATGGTATTAATATCTTCATTTATTTTGCTTGCAGTTAATTGAAAAAAACACAAAAGAGAATGAAAAAATCATTGATCATTTTACACAAAACTCCAAAAATGGGGTGGACAAAAGTATTGGCATCCTCAGCCTAATACTTAGCACAACCTAGACAAAAAAATGCGAACAACCGCTTCCGGTAACCATCAATCAGTTTCTTACAAGGCTCTGCTGGAATTTTAGACCATTCTTCTTTGGCAAACTGCTCCAGGTTCCTGAGATGTGAAGGCGCCTTCTCCAGATTTTGAGATCCCTCCACAGGTGTTCTATGGGATTTCAGGTCTTGACTCATTGCTGGCCACTTTAGAAGTCTCCAGTGGTTTCTCTCAAACCCTTTTCTAGTGCTTTTTGAAGTGTGTTTTGGGGCATTGTCCTGCTGGAAGACCCATGACCTCTGAGGGAGACCCAGCTTTCTCACACTGGGCCCTACATTATGCTGCAAAATCTGTTGGTAGTCTTCAGACTTCATAATGCCATGCACACAGACAAACAGTCCAGTGCCAGAGCCAGCAAAGCAACCCCAAAACATCAGGGAACCTCCACCATGATTGACTGTAGGGACCATGTTCTTTTCTTTGAAGGCCTCTTTTTTTCCTGTAAACTCTATTTTGATGCATTTTACCAAAAAGCTCTACTTTTGTCTCTTCTGACCAGAGAACAATCTCCCAAAACGTTTTAGGCTTTCTCAAGTAAGATTGTTTTTCTATGTTTCTGCGTAAGAAATTGGGTCTTCTTGTATATCCTACCATACAGTCCCTTTTTATTCAGATGCCGACGAATAGTACGGGTTGACACTGCTGTACCCTCGGACTGCAGGAAAGCTTGAACTTGTTTGGATGTTAGTAAAGGTTCTTTATCCACCATCCGCACAATCATGCGTTGAAATCTTTCATCAATTTTTCTTATCTGGGGATAAGATTAGGGAGATTAGCCACAGTTCCAGGGGCTTTACACTTCTTGATGACACTGCACATGGTAGACACAGCAACATTCAGGTCTTTGGAGATGGACTTGTGGCCTTGAGATTGCTCAGGCTTCCTCACAATTTTGATTTTCAAGCCCTCAGACAGTTCTTTGGTCTTCTTTCTTTTCTCCATGCTCTATGTGGAACACACAAGGACACAGGAGAGAGGTCAACTTTAATCCACTTCAACTGGCTGCAAGTGTGATTTAGCTATTGCCACCACCTGTTAGGTGCCACAGGTGCTGTTATGGGTGCTGTTAAATACACAAATTATAGAAGCATCACATGTTTTTCAAACAGTGCCAATACTTTTGTCCACCCCCTTTTTTATGTTTGGTGTGGAACAATATCCAATTTGGTTTTTTGACAATACTTTTTGTGGTTTTCCATTGAAGACTAATTATATGAAGATAATAATATCAAAGAATTTCTGATTGCAATAATTTTTTGGAAAAAACTGAGTATTTTCTCAGAGAATAGCAGGGGTGTCAATACTTTTGGACATCACTGTTAATATTATTATTTTAAAAAAAAAATAAAAATCCTAAGATGCTATAAGCATATTAGAGCCTTTAACTGTATTCTTATACATTATAACTGTGTGACAAGAGCTGGCTATGCATCAACAGCAGTTTTTTCTTCTTTAGCTGCAAGTGAAAGTAAGAATACTCAGAATACTAAAGCCAGGCAGAAGTATAAAGAGTTACAACTCACTGCTCAGAGCTGTGTAATTTAACACAGGAAATACAGTCTGGCTTTTGTGTGTGACATGTCTGTCTTCGACGTGTGACTTGACAGGACAAGAGACTTGCCCGGATCACAAACTCGGGGAAGAATAGGATCTGCTCTATAATTGGAGGTCCAGGCAGTGAGCTCATCTAGGATGTGGTGTAATCTTTGCACGTGTGCATGAGCCTATACAAGAAGTAAATAGGGACAAGTGCTAAACAGCGGGCACAATTCCCTATTTTGACATTCGTGTGCATGAGGCCTAAGAGGTCATTTTCAACCTTATCCTTCATAAAGTACATGATGTTCCGTACCCTTAAAGGGTATGCAAGGACAATTAATTATTGTTTTTTTATAACAATTGCAGAACACACAGATTTCACACAACCTTTGGTATGGCACAACACTTGCCCACAACCTTGTACAGCTGAAATTCCCCTTTCACTAGCCTAATTGAAACAGAGCCTTATCAGCATGGTAGTCTGCCACCAACTCTCATTTTATATAAGCCTGATCCGTAACAGTGTTATTTTGGGTCAGAGTCAACCCAGTAGTGATATATAATCAAGATATGGACATGGGGATTCATGGATTGAGGTAAAAGAACAACATGTGCACATGCACATCCAGGGAATCTGAAAACACTGAAGAAGACGGCCGCATTTAGAAAAATGACAAGGATGTGGAAGGAATTGGGATAGCATAGGCTACATGGGCATGGAGTAGTCTCTGCTCTCACAGCTCGGAGAGGCTACTCCATAGTAGCCTTTTTCGAAAATGTGCATCTTATTTAGATCAAGTTTAGATAAGGTTAGAAAGTATCAAAGGAGTAGGGAAAAATATTTTAAGGCTGTGTGTTAGGGGGAACCTTCCATCCAAAGAGGTAGATTCCTGATGTTAGGTTCCCTTTAAATGGAATCTTACACCATGATTTACCTACCTGAACTAACAGCTATTTCACACAGGGTTATGTTCGCACATGCCACCTATTATTTTGTTTTATATTCCAGCTGTTCCTTCCATGTCTAAGCTTCACTAAAAACATGACAATCAGGCTAAAGTGCTCCTCAGGGCTCCAGCTCCATGGCACAGTGGAACAGTGATGCTAGCAGCTTCAAGTATAGCATTTGAAGCTTCTATGGAGTTTGTCAGGTGCACATGAGACAATAAGGCATCCACAGCCATATCTGTTCATTCTGTACCAGTGCAGTATGCCAACTACTTTTGCCAGTATGCCAACTACCTAGAAAGAGTGATGTACTTGAAAGGAAAGGGATGGGAGAAGGCACTGGGCAGAGAGGCGTGGAGCTGCAGCCCATTTGTAATGCCCCCTAACACATTTCAAGATTAGTTTTTTGCATGGAAAGACTAACTTTACAATAAAATCGAAAGCTATGGGTGCCATGTATGGGCATAGCCCTACATAACATAGCAGTCTGTAGTGATGACAAGAAGGAACAGTAACAGAAGGAAGCGGGATTGCAATGACTGTGGCACAATGACATTAAATGACAGGTCTGCCGAACAGGTGCTTCATCCCATTGAATATGGTATAAGGACTATACAACCCTCCAAAATATTGGGGCAAATTTACTTACCCGGTCCAGTCACGATCCCGCGGCGCGTTGTCCGACGAGAATTCGGGTCTTCCGGGATTCACTAAGGTCCGTGCGCCCGATATCCAGCAGGTGTCGCTGCTGCGCCAAGGCCTGCCGGAGTTTTCCTTCTTCTTCTCGGTGCATGTGAGTGCTTGATCTTGCGACACAAAACATTTTTTCAATTCCGCGTATTTTCCGAATCCGACGGGTTGTCCGGCGGCCAGCCCCCCCTCCAGATTTCTGTTGTGTGAAAGCCGGCGCCGATACGCCAAAATCCCGAGGCAATTCAATGCGAATCGGAAATCGTCGGGAAACCCAAAGAAAGTGCGTGATTCGGACCCTTAGTAAATGAGCCCCATAGTTTAGTAGTGTTGTACCTTACGTGCACTTAATGTATGAGTGGCTGCTTCATGCTGTAATTTACAACACTGAATGTGAAAATGTTTTACCTCTACTAAACCCCACAAACAGCTCAATTTTGTTGCAGTTTTTAAACAAAGTGAAAATTTCCTTTCCTCTCTTGTTGCCAATAATACTTTGTAAACATTGACAATTCTAAGATTCAGCCTTTTCACTGTCTGCATTTATAATGCTTAAAGTGAGCCGTTTCCAGATGTCTTTACAGGGGACTTCATTGTTTCTAGCAGGAAATGATTGAAATGATCGATAGAAAAACCCAACACATCGATCTGTAAATGAGTTGTTACAGAACACTTTCATTTAACAATTTAACAAGTCATTCACTGTCGAGCCTCTCCTTCTAGATTAGATCATTGATCAGTCAGAAAATTCTGAGCATTGTAGATGAACTGGGTGAATGGGCTTTAGTGGTAGAATGATGTCATGATGATGTCCATAATAGACATCTTCTCTTCTGCTTGAGGACTTGCACTGCTGTTTTTAGATTCTCCTGTAATGTCTTTTCATACACCTTTGAATGTATCATCAATGTTCACAAGATGTCCAGACCCTGGGGCAGCGAAGCAGTCTGGAGACATGATGCTGCCTTCAACATGCTTCACAATAGGACTGGGGCTTTGATGTTCATGTTTTTCTTCCTCCAAACATAGAAATGTATATTTGTGCTATAAAGTTCCTCTAGAACATTTTCACAATCTGGTCGTGAAAGGAAAGTTGTTTGCCTCAAGACATGGTTTACATGATCCAAACTTGAGAAGAATGTATTTGTCAGGAACATGGCTTTGATTGTAGTCTGTGAAAACAGTACAACCAAGATCATCTTCAAAAATATTTTTCTCTTTGGACTGTGGATTTGTACACTATTTGCTCAGCATTTAAAGGCGTCATGTGATTCATGTGTCATCTGGAGGGGGGTGGGACTAAGAGCGGGATATAACTTTTACATTGTTTCGCAAGACATGCACTTACATACACAGGGAAGAAGATTGTGAACTCCGGCGGATCTGAGCGGGGAGCGACACATGTAGGATATCAGGCGCACGATCTACGTGGAGCGCGGCACAGTGCATCATCGTCGGACAGTCCGGATCTTGGATTGCGACTCGGACAGGTAAGTAAATGTGCCCCAATGTGCTCAAGATAAGGCATTATTACTATATGACATTACTATTGTTTCTCTGCTATTAGCTGGATTGCATTGCATTGCCTATAATTGTGATTTAAGGTAACAATGAGTCCTGATTATAATGTAATTGATATAGAAATTTAGATCATTCTGAAGGGTTGACATAATATTTTCTTCCAATAAAACCTATGTACCCATGGTGAATACACATAGTCAATGGCGAGAAATGGAGAGTAACTAAATTATTGCTAAATTATGATAAACAACCAGTATGGCTGCATGTTCTTCCAAACTGTTCTTTTGAAAGTAAATTAAAAAAAAACATCATCCTTTTTCCCTCCAACTTTTGCCATTGGGGGAGAGTTGGAATTCAATCATACTCAATCTGGCTGGCAGGGCTGGGTTTGGCTGACATTTACCTTATGTGTAATTTCCATCTTAAAGCAAGCTGCACGCAAACATGCGCAGCCCATGGAAATGGATCCGTATGTTGATCTGATCCCACGCACTGAACATAGTGTTTAGTGGAGAATTATGATGCAAGGACTCCTTGTCTGCCAGATGAACTGCAGTGCCGACAAGGTAACAGCAGTGTAGACAGGTATTTCTTGCATCATATGATCCATGTTCCAATATACAACCCTGTTTCCATGGGCAAAAAATGTGCAGCTGCCCCAATGTGGAGGCAATCATTTCTATCAAGCTCCTCCATGCCGGGTGCTCCAGGTCTTGGGTTTCTGACTGTCAGTTCTTACTTGTAGGTGAGGAGACAAAGTGGGGATCCTGTCCTCTCTGAACACTTGAATGCCTGAAGAAGGTAATTGAAAATGGATTTTTGAAAGGACTAAACTCTTTTTAAACCTGTCAGCCTTGCATATAGGGTTGTGCCAGATATGCTGATACACATATAATAGGCAGCAGCAAAATTATGTGTTTCCAGAGTTGGCTATGCCAAAGACTTTGGAACCATGCAGCAGGAAGATACTATAAATCACATAGATAGCTTTAGAAGTATGAGCATTGATATGAGCACTGAAGATGGGCCACTCCGGGTGGAAGCATTCTTCATGCTACTGACTAAACCTTGGATACCTCAAAGTACAGCTGTAACACATAACATGGTTGAATTAAAACCTTCTGGTTGTCTGGCTGTTGATTTTGCAATGCAAGAAAACAGTATTCAGAATTATGGAAACAGAATCACAGTTGGATCTTGGACTACAGAACACATAAGTCAGGGTAAACTATAAGTAGTAAGACACATTGTGCATCAACATCTTGAAGAAAAGCGCTGTGAAGTGAATTATACTAGGACAGTTTCCAGGAGAATAGGGTCATAGCCATAGTCTTCCTGCACATAGTGCATATTTCTAAAATAATAATGTGCTATAATAATAAAGTGATGATTCATGCTATTTTCACAAAGATTGAACCTCACTTACGTGCACGTTTATGATGGAAGAACTGATATTGACCATCCTATATAAACCACAATGATCAATCCTCTTAGCCATTCCTTAAACTTTATCAATAACGTTTTTTTCCCTTTACTGCAGCAATAATACCAAATAAAATGTTTAACCATTTAACCTACCATCAGGAATGCACTAACTGATGTGTTCCTTATGGAAGATTTCTTTGTTCCTTTACCTAATCTTTCTTCCCTAACTAACTAAATAAATAAAACCTTTACTTTTTGTGTATGCTAATGAACCTCAGAGGCTATTGGGGCGTGATGAAGCCCGGCTGAGAACTGGGGGCTAAGGCTACACCTCCGAAGTCCTTCCTCCGAGTGCGGCCCCACAGCGCTCTTCAGCCAGTATTTTCTTCACAGCCTAAGGGAGTGTGGTGTAGCATTAGTCCTTGGAACTCAGCCGGGCTACTCCACGTCCCAGTAGCCTCTGAGGTTCATTCGTATACACAAAAGCTAAAAGTTTTATTTATTTTGTTAGGAAAAAAAACATTTGGTAAAGATAGTGCAGGGCTTAGAAGGAACAAAGAAAGCTACCATCAGGAATACCTCATTTAGTTTATTCCTGATGGTAGGTTTCCTTTAAAACCCAGGTCAGTTTTATATTTAATTGCCTTAAGGACACACTAGACAATACAGTACACACGCATAGATAAACAGAGTACAAAATACAAAGGTAGCACTACAAGTATCAGCAATTCAGTAAGTTATTTACCTTGTGTACGGAATCTGATAGTCCACACTTTAAGATCTTCCTCTGCACTTGATGATAAATTGGTTCCCATTCAAAAGAAAATGGGGATTCAGAGGTGCCTGATTATATCATAGATTCTCAAGAGGGAGTCGTAGGATCATGGTTCTGGTACCATTGGATCTGGGTGAATCCCTGGATGGCATTGATACCAAACCTGACCCATTTGCTATGGTCCTATCCAGATATGTTAAATCTCTGGACTCAAGGATGCTAGAGCCACTGTAATCCACTGACGATAAGATATCCAAAAATGTATTTGCCCTTGGGCTTAGATGGACCATAACTCCATAACGGTCCCTAATCAACATATTAGTCTAAGAGGAGACTCTGTCTTTAGTTTGAAAATTGGAAGGAAGCCTCAGAGTCCCAGCGACTGGGGTAAATGCTTTGAAGCCCGGCCCCTTACCGAGCCAGATTTCCTATGCAGCCTCTGAATTGTTAGATAACACTATAGCTAGCTAAAGTTTTATCTAATTGGGATGAGGCTAGAGGGAAGTGGGGGATTTTAGTAGTGTAAGACCCCTTCCCCTTGGCCATATTCATCACACGACTATTTTTTGCTCTACTTACCCTTACTCCTTACCCTTGTGCTTTCAATTCAGTTTCATTAGGTTCCGGTCACTACAGATGAGTGGACCAGTCCCGGTTCAGCCATGTGTGGGCGAAATAAACCTAAAAGTTTGGAACACTTACCCCTGCTTTCCCGGCAACATTTAAAGAGTTAACACGTGTGATTGATGCCAGCAACGATCTCAGGTGTTTCCAGTGGGTGAAGTAGATGAACACCAAACCCAGAGTTCTTAATGAAGTCCGAGTTCAGGGACAAGAATTTTTGGCATGAACTAGAAGAGGTCCACTCATCTTTACCTGCCACACTTTTACACCGGCTCACTAGCCATGGCACACTATAATTGTAAGAACTTATATGAATTTAGAAATCCATTACTGTATTATATTAAGTTCGTATAATTGGCAATTGTGACAAAATGACTAAGAAAAATGCAAAAAGGCTTCAATAATGTTTCTTATTATATGTACTGTCTTCATCACATTATATACACCAGTACATGCACACGGAGAAACCGATGTAGTATCCTCTTACTGATTAAGAAACTACATTCCTGATATACTGTACTGATATAGCCCATCATATGTTATAGGTTTGACTCTTGTGAACATGTTCTTTATAAATTCAATGAAAAGGAAGCTAAACATGAAATGATAACCTACAAAGAGTGTGTGCGACATCCTCAAATGTGAATAGAAAAATCTGTGACATAACATGTGGAGGGGGTGAAGATTCCAGGTCTGGTGATATATGGATTTACAGAGTGAGTGACATAAAGTGGACAGATGAAAGTAAGACAGTCACTTACAGCAGGTCCTGGAAGGCACCATGGGGAGTACTGAACGGATGTTCCAGACTAAAGTCTTTGGTGGAGTTTTACTATCTGAAACATGAGCGAAGTCAAGGACAGCAGGGGGTCCATGTTCTCAGCTGACTAAATTAACAGTGCACAGCATGTCATTCACATCCTGTCCTTCAGCGAGTGCCTCAAACACATCACAAGTCCCCAAAATCCATATTTTATGTGACTATGGAAGTTACATTTGTGTTATTTTTCCATTGTTAATTGTTTCTTGTTAATTTCACTGTGGGGAAATACTGTGCAGGTTTCAGGTCTGTATTCTGATGCTATATATGTTCTCCTCCTTTTAAGCACTGGGAAATGGTCCTTGTTTTGGGAAACAGTTCCCACATAAAATCACTGCAGAGGTCATGTCTATCAATGTGACATCAGTCTTACAATAAAATAAATAGATTTTGGGCACCGGAGAAGCAGCACCAAAATGGAGATAATATAATAGGTAAGTTCTACTTCTGTTACGGTTTTACATATTTCTCCACTATATTTTTGAGACCCTGTTGAGGGGTGAATGGTGAACTGTTTGTCTGTCTGTGTGTTTGTACCTTTTCTTCTTTTTCTCCTCCTGCTGGCCAGCAAACTTTTGTCTCTGTCCGCTATTGTTTCAACAGACAAACCAGTTCAGCAGTCACCAGCATTACCTGATCTTACCTGTGTGTGTGCAAAACCTGAGCAGAGGGTGAGCCGGGGTTATATAGCCTGTACCTGATTACTGCCAGGTGATGCAGAGCTGAAGCCATGTGGTTAATGTTTGTATTTCTTACTTTGGTTACTTTGTGTATATTGTAAACTCACCTTTATTTTTATATTGTGTATTATACTGTATTGTGGTGTTATATATATTAAGTAAGAAATATATTTATGTGATGTTTGTTGTCAAAGGTGCAACCCAGGGGTGTATCCCTTTAAGACTCAAGGGAAATATTTGGGTATTTAATGACACCTGTGTGTACATGGATTGTCTCAAGGTCAGAGTGTCTGATCTGACCACAGGGGAGCTGCTTGTTCCAAGGTAGCTGCAACCTGACCCCTGAATTATCTGCATTTTTGTTCTGTACATTTTATTTTTGTGCAAATAAATACAAGCCTTTTCTTTGGACCTGAAGCCTGAGTAAAGATTTCTTTTTTTTTAACGGCCAGAAGACCCCACATCTCAACATATGGTGTCAGCAGTGGGATGGCTGTTTGTACTGGACAAAGTACAGTTTACTACTCAGCTGATGGTAGGGCGTACCAGGAGGTTTATAACGTCGCAGTCTGCTAGACCACCGCAGCGCGCTAAAGCATCTGCACGTCCCAAACTGGCAGAAGGATCTCGCCAAAAGGCAAAAGCAGCTCCTGTGTTGGAGATGGAGAGCACCCAGCCAGAGGTATGCAAACCTGTGATTCCAGAGGAGGGCGCTGCAGCTGGTACTGATCCACCAGTGAGTGCAACTTCTCCAAAAAGCATGGAGGAACTCCTTGTATGGTTGGTCCAGCACCAAGAGTTAAGTGATTAACGTAGAAAAGAGGAGGAAAAATTCTACCGTGAAAAAGAGCAATGGAGGAGAGACAAGGAGGAGGAGCAACGCAGAATTGACATCAAGCAACAAGAGGTGGAAAGAGCAAGGAGAGATGAACAGTTTATCCAGGCACTACAAGCCATGCAGCAAAATCTTTCTCCTGCCACAAAATTAACGCTGACCAAGGTAACAGAGACTGATGATATAGAGTCATATCTAAAAGTATTTGAAAGAGTGGCTCATGCGAACAAGTGGCCTGAAGATCAATGGGTCCTTCATTTAGTGCCATTTCTCACCAGCAAAGCACAGCAGGCATATAGCCAGATGAGGACTGATGATGCTGAAAATTAAAAAAGGCAAAACTGCAATTTTAAGACGTTAAGTTATTATCTATTGGGTAAAGAGTTTGTGTTAATTTCTGACCATTATCCTTTATTTTTGTTGCATACAGTGAAGGGTAACAATGCTTGTCTGACACGTTGGTACTTGGGCTTACAGCCTTACCGTTTCTTTGTACAGTACAAACCAGGGAGTCAGCATAAGAATGCCGATCACTTAGTAGAGAACTACTTTGTGGAAGGGCAAGCTTCCACTGAAGCAGGGAGGTATGTTGAGGGGTGAATGGTGAACTGTTTGTCTGTGTGTTTGTACCTTTTCTACTTTTTCTCCTCCTGCTGGCCAGCAAACTTTTGTCTCTGTCCACTATTGTTTCAACAGACAAACCAGTTCAGCAGTCACCACTCAGCATTACCTGATCTTACCTGTGTGTGCAAAACCTGAGCAGAGGGTGAGCTGGGGTTATATAGCTGCACCTGATTACTGCCAGTTGATGCAGAGCTGAAGCCATGTGGTTTATGTATGTATTTCTTACTTTGGTTACTTTGTATATATTGTAAACTCACCTTTATTTTTATATTGTGTATTATATTGTATTGTGGCATTATGTATATTAAGTAAGAAATATATCTTTGTGTGATGTTTGTTGTCAAAGGTGCAACCCAGGGGTGTATCCCTTTAAGACTCAAGGGAAATAGTTGGGTATTTAATGACACCTGTGTGTACATGGATTGTCTCAAGGTCAGAGTGTCTGATCTGACCACAGGGGAGCTGCTTGTTCCAAGGTAGCTGCAATCTATCCCCTAAATTATCTGCATTTTTGTTCTGTACATTTTATTTTTGTGCAAATAAATGCAAGCCTTTTCTTTGGACCTGAAGCCTGAGTAAAGATTTCTTTTTTTTTTTAACGGCCAGAAGACCCCACATCTCAACATCTTTAAAGAGGTTGTGACATCACCTTGCCTAGTTACTACTTGCCTAGACTGACAAATTGGCTAAAGAGGTTGACCTCTTTACTTCATGTGTAATGTGTGTGTAATGTGATAACTAGAGATGAGCGAACATGCTCGTCCGAGCTTGATGCTCGGTCGAGCATTAGGGTACTCGAAACTGCTCGTTGCTCGGACGAATACTTTGCCCGCTCGAGAAAATGGCAGCTCCCGCCGTTTTGCTTTTTGGCGGCCAGAAACAGAGCCAATCACAAGCCAGGAGACTCTGCACTCCACCCAGCATGACGTGGTACCCTTACACGTCGATAGCAGTGGTTGGCTGGCCAGATCAGGTGACCCTGGGATAGACTAGCCGCTGGCCGCGCTGCTCGGATCATTCTGTCTCTGGATGCCGCTAGGGAGAGAGCTGCTGCTGGTCAGGGAAAGCGTTAGGGTGTTCTATTAGCTTACTGTTAGGCAGGAGTGATTCTCAAAGAACCCAACAGCCCTTCTTAGGGCTACAATAACGTTCTACTTTTTTTATTTTAATTTGCATCTTTTACCATTTTGTGAGGAATTAGCAGGGGGACTTGCTACCGTTGTGTTAAGCTCTTAGTGGCACACATATCCATAGCAAAGACCGAAGTGGGAAAATTCAGTAGGGGTTGGATTTCTATTAGGCAATAACTCAGTGTCATCTCATCTGGCATAGTAGTGTGCTTCCTTTGATACTTGGCTAGAAAATAGCCATAGGAGAATACAAATAGCTTCTTGAAGCCTACAGTAGCGTTCTATATATTTGATTTCTGGTTGATCTGCTGGTGGCTGTAGTTTCTGCAGTGCATGTACTTGCCAATTCTGAGCAATTTGTAGTGAGACTTGCGACCGCTGTGTTCTGCGCTTAGTGGCGCACATATCCATAGCAAAGGCTGAAGTGGCAAAATTCAGTAGGGGTTGGATTTCTATTAGGCAATAACTCAGTGTCATCTCATCTGGCATAGTAGTGTGCTTCCTTTGATACTTGGCTAGAAAATAGCCATAGGAGAATACAAATAGCTTCTTGAAGCCTACAGTAGCGTTCTATATATTTGATTTCTGGTTGATCTGCTGGTGGCTGTAGTTTCTGCAGTGCATGTACTTGCCAATTCTGAGCAATTTGTAGTGAGACTTGCGACCGCTGTGTTCTGCGCTTAGTGGCGCACATATCCATAGCAAAGGCTGAAGTGGCAAAATTCAGTAGGGGTTGGATTTCTATTAGGCAATAACTCAGTGTCATCTCATCTGGCATAGTAGTGTGCTTCCTTTGATACTTGGCTAGAAAATAGCCATAGGAGAATACAAATAGCTTCTTGAAGCCTACAGTAGCGTTCTATATATTTGATTTCTGGTTGATCTGCTGGTGGCTGTAGTTTCTGCAGTGCATGTACTTGCCAATTCTGAGCAATTTGTAGTGAGACTTGCGACCGCTGTGTTCTGCGCTTAGTGGCGCACATATCCATAGCAAAGGCTGAAGTGGCAAAATTCAGTAGGGGTTGGATTTCTATTAGGCAATAACTCAGTGTCATCTCATCTGGCATAGTAGTGTGCTTCCTTTGATACTTGGCTAGAAAATAGCCATAGGAGAATACAAATAGCTTCTTGAAGCCTACAGTAGCGTTCTATATATTTGATTTCTGGTTGATCTGCTGGTGGCTGTAGTTTCTGCAGTGCATGTACTTGCCAATTCTGAGCAATTTGTAGTGAGACTTGCGACCGCTGTGTTCTGCGCTTAGTGGCGCACATATCCATAGCAAAGGCTGAAGTGGCAAAATTCAGTAGGGGTTGGATTTCTATTAGGCAATAACTCAGTGTCATCTCATCTGGCATAGTAGTGTGCTTCCTTTGATACTTGGCTAGAAAATAGCCATAGGAGAATACAAATAGCTTCTTGAAGCCTACAGTAGCGTTCTATATATTTGATTTCTGGTTGATCTGCTGGTGGCTGTAGTTTCTGCAGTGCATGTACTTGCCAATTCTGAGCAATTTGTAGTGAGACTTGCGACCGCTGTGTTCTGCGCTTAGTGGCGCACATATCCATAGCAAAGGCTGAAGTGGCAAAATTCAGTAGGGGTTGGATTTCTATTAGGCAATAACTCAGTGTCATCTCATCTGGCATAGTAGTGTGCTTCCTTTGATACTTGGCTAGAAAATAGCCATAGCAATAGGATAGGATTGTTTGGTTCTAAAAACTCAAAAAAAAACAAAAAACACAAAAAAAAACAAAAAACACAAAAAAAACACACAAAAAAAAAAAAAAAAAGTAAAAAAAAAAAAAAAGTTATAACTCTCATTTTAAAAATGTTTAACCCCAGGGCTAGGGGTAGAGGACGAGGGCGGGGACGTGGGCGTCCAACTACTGCAGGGGTCAGAGGCCGTGGTCCTGGGCGGGGTGAGACACCACCTGCTGATGAGGGAGCAGGGGAACGCCGCAGAGCTACACTCCCTAGGTTCATGTCTGAAGTTACTGGGACTCGTGGTAGAGCACTGTTGAGGCCAGAACAGTGCGAACAGGTGATGTCGTGGATTGCTGACAATGCTTCGAGCAATTTGTCCACCACCAGTCAGTCTTCCACGCAGTCCACCCATGTCACCGAAATCCCCACTCCTCCAGCTCCTGCACCTCAGCCTCCTCCCCCCCAGTCTGCCCCCTCCCAGGAAAATTTGCCATTTGAACCGGCATACTCTGAGGAACTGTTTTCTGGACCCTTCCCACAGTCACAAACCACTTGTCCGGTTGCTGCTGAGCAATTTTCCGATGCCCAGGTTTTCCACCAGTCACAGTCTGTGGGTGATGATGACCTTCTTGACGTAGTGGAAGTGTGTAAAGAGGTGTCCGACGATGAGGAGACACGGTTGTCAGACAGTGGGGAAGTTGTTGTCAGGGCAGGAAGTCCGAGGGGGGAGCAGACTGAGGGATCGGAGGATGATGAGGTGACAGACCCAAGCTGGGTTGAGAGGCCGGGTGAACACAGTGCTTCTGAGACGGAGGAGAGTCCTCGACCTGAACAGGTTGGAAGAGGCAGTGGTGGGGCCAGACGGAGAGGCAGGGCCAGAGCTGGTGCATCAGCGCCACTGTCAACTAGTGAAGCTCCCGTGGTGAGGGCTCTTGCGGCGAGGGCTAGATCTTCAGAAGTGTGGAGGTTCTTTAAGGAAACACCGGATGACCGACGGACTGTGGTGTGCAACATTTGCCAAACCAGGCTCAGCAGGGGTTCCACCACTACTAGCTTAACTACCACCAGTATGCGCAGGCATATGAATGCTAAGCACCCCACTCAGTGGCAACAAGCCCGTTCACCTCCGGCCGTGCACACCACTGCTCCTTCCCCTGTGTCAGCTGCTAGTCAGCCCCCTGCCCAGGACCCTGGCCCAAAAACCCCATCGTCGCCTCCACGATCCTCCACAGCATCCACCAGCGTTCAGCTCTCCATACCCCAGACGCTGGAGCGGAAACGCAAATATAGTGCAACCCACCCGCACGCCCAAGCCCTTAATGTGCACATCTCCAGATTGCTTAGCCTGGAGATGCTGCCCTATAGGCTAGTAGAGACCGAGGCCTTTCGCAACCTCATGGCGGCGGCCGCCCCTCGGTATTCGGTCCCCAGCCGCCACTACTTTTCCCGATGTGCCGTCCCAGCCCTGCACCAGCACGTGTCAGACAACATCATCCGTGCCCTGACCAACGCCGTTTCTGACAAGGTCCACCTGACCACGGACACGTGGACGAGTGCTGCCGGGCAGGGCCACTATATATCGCTGACGGCACATTGGGTTAACTTGGTGGAGGCTGGGACCGAGACTGACCCTGGGGCTGCTCATATACTGCCGACGCCGAGGATTGCGGGGCCTACCTCGGTCCAGGTGTTTCAGGCCTACTATGCCTCCTCCTCCTCCCACCCCTCCTCCACCTCCTCCTCCGAACTACCATCCGTGGGCACGGCGCCATCAGTCGGTAGCTCTAGGCACAGCAGCAGTGCCGTCGCTAAGCGACAGCAGGCGGTGCTCAAACTGCTGAGCCTAGGCGACAAAAGGCACACCGCCCAAGAGCTATTACAGGGCATCACGGCGCAGACTGATCTGTGGCTGGCACCGCTGAACCTCAAGCCGGGAATGGTTGTGTGTGACAACGGCCGTAACCTGGTGGCGGCTCTGCAACTCGGCAGACTGACACATGTGCCATGCCTGGCCCATGTGTTAAATCTGATAGTGCAGCGTTTCCTCAAGACATACCCCAATCTGTCTGATTTGCTCACGAAGGTGCGCCGCATCTGTGCGCATTTCAGGAAGTCCAGCCCAGATGCTGCCACTCTCAGGGCAGCGCAGCGCCGCCTCCAACTGCCCGCTCACCGACTGTTGTGCGATGTGCCCACGAGGTGGAATTCAACACTGACCATGTTATCCAGAGTTTACCAGCAGCGCAGAGCGATTGTAGACTGCCAGATGTCAACTTCCACCAGAACTGGTAGTCAGGTCAGTCAGCTTCCTCAAGTCTACAATGAGGAGTGGACGTGGATGTCTGATATCTGTCAGGTGCTGAGTAACTTTGAGGAGTCAACACAGATGGTCAGTGGCGATGCCGCCATCATCAGCCTCACCATCCCGCTGCTTGGCCTGTTGAAAAACTCTCTGGTCAGCATGAAGTCGGAAGCTTTGCGCTCGTCACAAGAGACGGGGGAAGAATATTCCCTTGTTGATAGCCAAAGCACCCTGAGGTCTGTTTCTCAGCGCATATCGGAGGAGGTGGAGGTGGAGGAGGATGAGGAGGAAGAGGAGGAGAATGTTGGCGAGACACAAGAGGGGACCATTGTTGAGTCCTTCACTGTTCAGCGTGTATGGGCAGAAGAAGAGGAGTTGGAGGAGTTGGAGGAGGAGGAAATGGACAGTCAGGCCAGTGAGGGGAGTGAATTCTTACGCGTTGGTACTCTGGCGCATATGGCAGATTTCATGCTAGGCTGCCTATCCCGTGACCCTCGCGTTCAAAGAATTTATTCCAGCACCGATTACTGGGTGTTCACTCTCCTGGACCCACGGTACAAGCAAAATCTTGCCACTCTCATCCCTGCAGAGGAAAGGAGTGTGAGAATGCATGAATACCAGCAGGCCCTGGTGCACAAGCTGAAACAGTATTTCCCTTCTGACAGCGCTAGCGGCAGAGTGCGTAGTTCTGCGGGACAAGTAGCGAGGGAGAGTAGGCGAGCAGGCAGCTTGTCCAGCACTGGCAAGGGTACGCTTTACAAGGCTTTTGCCAGCTTTATGTCACCCCAGCAAGACACTGTCACCTGTCCCCAGTCTCGGCAGAGTAGGGCTGATCTTTACAGAAAGATGGTGAGGGAGTACGTAGCTGACCATACCATCGTCCTAAATGATCACACAGCTCCCTACAACTACTGGGTTTCAAAGCTGGACATGTGGCACGAACTGGCGCTGTACGCCTTGGAGGTTCTTGCCTGCCCTGCCGCTAGCGTCTTGTCCGAGCGGGTTTTCAGTGCAGCTGGTGGCATCATCACCGATAAGCGTACACGCCTGTCGACTGACAGCGCTGACAGGCTGACGCTTATTAAAATGAATAAAGGCTGGATTTCTCAGAATTTCCAATCTCCACCAGGTGAAGGAAGCTCAACCTGAATAATTGATCCACTCCTCCTCCTCCTCCTCATTTTCCTCCTTCTCCTCCTCTTTGTACAGTAAAGCAGAGGAAAATGGCTATTTTTTGACAGGGCCCACTGGCTCTTGCTATACTTCATGCATTTAATTTTTCTGGAGGGCCACCTACCCGGTCCTCTGTTTGAAACAATTTTTGTGAGTGCCACATACAGGCACTCAATCTATTCCATTTTACTGGAGGGCCACCTACCTGCTCCTCTGGTTTGAAGAATTTTTGGGACTGCCACATACAGGCACTCAATCTATTCCATTTTACTGGAGGGCCACCTACCTGCTCCTCTGGTTTGAAACATTTTTGGGACTGCCACATACAGGCACTCAATCTATCCCATTTTACTGGAGGGCCACCTACCTGCTCCTCTGGTTTGAACAATTTTTGGGACTGCCACATACAGGCACTCAATCTATTCCATTTTACTGGAGGGCCACCTACCTGCTCCTCTGGTTTGAAGAATTTTTGGGACTGCCACATACAGGCACTCAATCTATTCCATTTTACTGGAGGGCCACCTACCTGCTCCTCTGGTTTGAAACATTTTTGGGACTGCCACATACAGGCACTCAATCTATCCCATTTTACTGGAGGGCCACCTACCTGCTCCTCTGGTTTGAACAATTTTTGGGACTGCCACATACAGGCACTCAATCTATTCCATTTTACTGGAGGGCCACCTACCTGCTCCTCTGGTTTGAAACATTTTTGGGACTGCCACATACAGGCACTCAATCTATCCCATTTTACTGG
Organism: Engystomops pustulosus; assembly: GCF_040894005.1. NCBI lineage: Eukaryota > Metazoa > Chordata > Amphibia > Anura > Leptodactylidae > Engystomops > Engystomops pustulosus. Next base: position 80,335,205 of record NC_092419.1, on the reverse strand, counting down.
AGGGCCACCTACCTGCTCCTCTGGTTTGAAACATTTTTGGGACTGCCACATACAGGCACTCAATCTATCCCATTTTACTGGAGGGCCACCTACCTGCTCCTCTGGTTTGAAACATTTTTGGGACTGCCACATACAGGCACTCAATCTATCCCATTTTACTGGAGGGCCACCTACCTGCTCCTCTGGTTTGAAACATTTTTGGGACTGCCACATACAGGCACTCAATCTATTCCATTTTACTGCAGGGCCACCTACCTGCTCCTCTGGTTTGAACAATTTTTGGGACTGCCACATACAGGCACTCAATCTATTCCATTTTACTGGAGGGCCACCTACCTGCTCCTCTGGTTTGAACAATTTTTGGGACTGCCACATACAGGCACTCAATCTATCCCATTTTACTGGAGGGCCACCTACCTGCTCCTCTGGTTTGAAAAATGTTTGGGACTGCCACATACAGGCACTATCCAAATTAAATTGTCTCCATAGCAGCCTCCACACGTTGTCTCCATTCCTACCTCCAAAAGTCGTCCATATAGCTGCCTCCATACATCGTCCCTTTATCAAACGAGGTGTGTCAGGCAGAAATTTGGGTTGTTTTCATGGATTCCACATCAAAGTTGTTAACTTTGTCGCCACCCTGCTGTGTAATCCACAAAATATACTTGCAAACTTTTACCATTTAGGGATATTATTTCAGCGCTTCTTGCGCATCTGTTTACATTCCCCTCACCCGCCATATCCTAAACTTATAAGAACGCTACTACACTTGATCTTATACAAAAGTGCTGTTTGGGGAGTAGCCTAGAGACAGGGGCTTGGATTTGCGAAAGCTCGCCTGGCAGCGGAGCGCCAGCTCCATGCGCATCATGCGCTTCTTGCGCATCTGTTTACATTCCCCTCACCCGGCATATCCTAAACTTATAAGAACGCTACTACACTTGATCTTATACAAAAGGTTCTTAGAAGTGCTGTTTGGGGAGTAGCCTAGAGACAGGGGCTTGGATTGGCGAAAGCTCGCCTGGCAGCGGAGCGCCAGCTCCATGCCAAGATCCAACTAACATAGTTTTAACTGCAGCACCTTTAATCTACTACTAGTTCACTGCCTCCATACATGGTCCCCTTATCAAACGAGCTGTGTCAGGCAGAATTTTGGGTTGTTTTCATGGCTTCCATGTTAACTTTGTCGCCACCCTGCTGTGTAATCCACAAAATATACTGGCAAACTTTTATCATGTACCGATATTATTTGAGCACTTCTTGCTCACCTCCTTTGGTTCCTCTCTGCCACCCATTGGTTTGAAGCCTGAGTCCATTTAGGGTATGTCGCCATGACACTCTCTAGCCTGCTGCCGCTGCCTCTGCATGCCGTCCCCTATAGTGTCAGGGTCAATTATTGCATGTTTTAGATGCTATCTAGCTTCATTCTGTCACTCTGTCATGGCCATGCTGTTGCCCATAATTTTGGCATAATGGTGCGTTTAAGCAGCCTCAGAGGCATCCATGCATGCTGCCCCTGCTGTTTCCTGTCCATTTCCGTGGTGTTTCCATCCTTTTCTGAGGTTCCCAGGTGTTTGGCCAAGCTTCCCTGTGCAGAGCCTTGGTCCCCTTGAAAAATGCTCGAGTCTCCCATTGACTTCAATGGGGTTCGTTATTCGAGACGAGCACTCGAGCATCGGGAAAAGTTCGTCTCGAATAACGAGTACCCGAGCATTTTAGTGTTCGCTCATCTCTAGTGATAACCCCTGATATGTTCCCACTTGTACTACCAATGGACTCCACTGCCACCAATGTATTCTGTAGGCATATATTAACCCCTGATATGCTCCCACTTGTACTACCATCGAATCTACTGCCATTGTATTGTGTGGGATACTGCATATAAGTCACCAGCCCCCTAGGCAACAAGCATTTGCCTCAGCCCTCTAGGCAAAGAGCATGTCCGCTACACACCCTAAGCTTTTTTGGGCCAAAAATTGGGGTAGCCGACATTAGTTCCTCCCTATTTTTCTAACTAGCAAGATACAAAAAAAACAGCAGCAGGCTCCCTGAGCATTTTTTTAGTAAAAGAGAACATTAAAATAACAGTGCATAATAAATATCCCAGATGTTTACTGATGTTTTGCTTGTAAGAACACATTGAAATAACACTATTCTTCACTTTCCAGGTGTTCGCGCGTGTTTTCCGCTAAGTTCGGAGATGTTCAGAACTTCTGGAATGTGAAGAATAGTGTTCTTTCAATGTGTTCTGCACTTAAATGGTCCTGTATTCACTGTTTTTAATGTTTTAATTCTATTCTTCACTTTGCAGATGTGCGCGCGTGTCTTCCGATAATGTTGGAGATGTGCGCCACATCAGCAAAGTGAAGAATAGTGTTATTTAAATGTGTTCTGCACTTTAAATGTTCGTGTTTTCATTGTTTTTAATGTTTTAATTCTATTCTTCACATTGCAGGTGTGCGCGCGTCTCCCGATAGGTTCGGAGATACGCGCACACAGCTGTAAAGTAAAGAATAGAATTAAAACATTAAAGACAGTGAACACAGGACCATTTAAGTGCAGGACACATTGAAAGAACACTATTCTTCACATTCCAGATGTTCCAAACATCTCCGAACTTAGCGGGAGACACGCGTGAACACCTGGGAAGTGAAGAATAGTGTTATTTCAATGTGTTCTTACAAGCAAAACATCAGTAAACATCTGGTATATTTTATTATGTAATAAAAATACTGTTCTTCACTTAATTTAATGCTCGATCTCGAGCCGGCGAGATACTCGTCCGAGTAACAAGCCGGTCCGAGTATGCTAATACTCGGACGAGTATACTCGCTCATCTCTACTTGTTAGCCATTTTATTTTAAAAAATATTAAAATCCAGGTCATCGACATAGTCCATTGAATCCAAAGCAGTCCACAGCAGGAAGAGAAAAAAAAACATGATCACAAAAACAAGGGATCATTGCCATGGGGAATGCGGTTCAAGGTTGTTCCCTAGGGCATGTTGGAGACATACTTGTTGCCTAGAGGATGTGGGGGACATGCTTGTTGCCTAGGGGGTTGGGGAACATGCATAGTTGCCTAGGGGGCTGGGGCACATGCTCATTGCCAAGGAGATGTGGAGCCTAGGGAGCTTTTGACATATATGCACAATCTCATAAAATACATTGGTGGCAGTGGATTAATTGGTAGTACTAGCGGGAGCAAAGCAGGGGTTAATATAGATGCCTATAGAATACATTTTTGGCAGTGGATAATTTGAAAGTGTGTGAGCATAGCAGAAGATGATACTCATCAGCTCTGTATGAAGAAGTCACTGAATGTGGCACTGCGTGCGGCTCTGCATGGACAGTCTATGCAGAGTGCAGGCTGGCGGCTGCATGGTCCCAGAAACTGGAGCCACTGCGCATGTGCAGAGCTCCGGCTTTGTGGGTGAGTGCTCCCAGCTACAAGGAGCTGCATTCTGAAGATTTCTTGGCAGTATTATTGAAAAAGCTTACTTGGATCACGCGGAATAATGCTACACAGTGCCGCTACTCCATTCCTCTTAACAAATTTAGCATACAAATGTCACGGAGACTAAAGTGTTAGCCCTGAAAAGGGCTCAGCTGCTACACATTAGATGAACCTACCACTGGATCTACCTTAATAGGTAGATCCGTGATGGTATGTTTTCTTTAATATCCCGGTCAAGGAGTTATGGTCCATCTCAGCCCAAGGCCTGATACATTTTTGGAATCGAGCTAGCCAGGGTATCATATAGCTATGACTTAAGTGGTTTTAGAATTCTTGGACACAGAAATATAAATATCTAGAACTCCTCCAAGGTTCTCCATCTGATCCCAGAGCCCTCCTATTTGTGTGAAGGGGTGTGTCTGCACCTATTGTAATCAGAGCACCACTTTTGCCCAGGGTTTTGTGCATGGGGGTAGCCTTAACATCACAAGTGCAGGAAGGATCTTAAAGTGTGTATTATCCGTCCCCATTATACCCACACAAGGTAACTAATCCACTGCATGCTGAAGTCCTACACTAGTAGTTGTACTCTACTAACTGATATATATATATATATATTTATATATATATATATATATTGTGGGGAATTGCTCTGGTAGTTGACAGGTAGCAGTGCAGGAAGCAGTGACACACGCAGGTTTAAAAGTCCAACTTAAGTGTTTATTCACACTTGCAAAACAGAACACAAATTCAGCCTTGGCTTAGGCACATGCAAAAACATTATAAAAGTAATTCCTGCCCGGCTAGGCGCTGTCTAATACATTTTGAGGACCCTAGCTATCCGGGTACCAGGCTGCCTGGCACACGCTCTTGGCCAGCAGCAAGACAGGAGACCCTCAGTTACCTTTGCTGTGAGAATGCAATCTCGCTTTCAGCTCTCCAGGTAGGGCCTCCCCTACTGCTTCTGGCCTGCAGACTAAATCAGGCCCTAACGAGGCCTGTGACCTGCACCTGTGGGCTATACAAAAGCCCAGGACCGAAGCCCGGGTGGAGTAGGAGTCCCACTACCAGCCTACCCCTACTCCATAATAAGCAGGCCCAGTACGGACATTACCAATGTGTCTGTGTTAGCTAGGCCAACACAGACAAAACAGACTATTCCTGCTTATCATGTCTGCATTAACCCTTGGGTTACTGCAGACAAACCCAGGGCTTTTACCACCAGCATTTCATCTGCCTGTAAGACAGATAGCGGTTTTCCCACACAACACCTCTCACTTTCTCACATACCCTCCCCCTCAGTTCAGACCCACCGGGGCGAACTCCTGACATTAAGCAATGCGTTCGGGACAAGGCATCCGCATTGCCCTGTAGCTTCCCGGCTCTGTGCTCCACCATGAAACTGAAATTTTGAAGGGACAAGAACCACCTAGTGACCCTGGCATTCTTCTCCTTAGTTCTACTCATCCACGTGAGAGGAGAGTGGTCAGTTATGAGACGGAACTGTCGTCCCAGCAAGTAGTACCGTAGGGACTCTAATGCCCACTTTATCGCCAGACATTCCTTCTCTACGATACTGTAATTTTTTTCAGCTGGCGTGAGCTTCCTGCTCAGGTAAGTAATGGGGTGTATCTCGCCATTCACCTCCTGAGACAGGACAGCTCCCAGCCCTACATCTGACGCATCCGTCTGCACAATAAACTCTTTCTTGAAGTTTGGCGCAATGAGGATGGGAGATCCACACAACGCAGACTTCAATGCCTGAAAAGCACCTTCTGCTTGTTCATTCCACCGCACCATGACAGGCCTTTTACCCTTCAGCAGGTCTGTCAGGGGAGCGGACATGGTAGCAAAGTTTGGTATAAACCGTCTGTAGTACCCTACAATGCCCAGGAATGCCCTGACTTGCTTTGTGCTCACTGGTTGAGGCCAACCCTGTATAGCGTCAATCTTGTTGATCTGAGGTTTAATTATACCTCGACCGATCACATACCCCAAATAGTGTGTCTCCTCCATTCCCAGCGCACACTTCTTGGGGTTTGCAGTCAGGCCCGCTGCCCTTAGAGAGTTCACTACGGCCTGTACCTTGGCCAAGTGACTCGCCCAGTCTTGGCTGTAGATGATAATGTCATCTAGATAGGCGGAGGCGTATCTCCTATGTGGCTTTAACACTATGTCCATTAACCGTTGAAAGGTAGCGGGGGCCCCATGAAGCCCAAACGGTAATACAACATAGTGAAAAAGGCCCTCAGGGGTGATAAAGGCTGTCTTTTCTTTAGCCCTATCTGTCAGGGGTACCTGCCAATATCCTTTAGTTAGATCCAGGGTGGTGAAGTACCGAGCACCCCCTAGTCTCTCAATAAGCTCGTCCACCCGGGGCATGGGATAGGCATCAAACTTAGACACCTCATTCAATTTTCTAAAATCGTTACAAAATCGCAACGTCCCATCCGGTTTGGGAATTAGAACAATTGGACTGGCCCACTCACTTTTGGACTCCTCAATAACCCCTAGCTTCAGCATCTTCTGAACTTCTTCTGATATGGCTTGTCTACGAGCTTCAGGGACTCGGTACGGCCTTAATCTTACCTTTACCCCTGGCTCAGTGACAATATCATGTTTAATTACAGATGTGTAGCCTGGCAACTCTGAGAACACATCTGTATTTCTTGCTACAAACTCTCGAGCCTCTCGCTGTTGCTCTTTGGTAAGGGTATCGGCTATTCGCAGTTCTGCCTCCGGCACTGGCTTATCTGCAGCCTGTGAGGGTAGCGCAGGAGGTGGACTAGCCAGAACCATCTCTGTATGCAGACTCTCTCTGTCTTTCCAGGCCTTCAACAGATTTACATGATAAGTCTGCTCGGGTTTTCTCCGTCCGGGCTGACGTATCCTGTAGTTCACCTCTCCTATTTTCTCTATAACCTCATACGGTCCTTGTCATTTAGCGAGAAACTTACTTTCTACAGTGGGGACTAGCACCAACACACGATCACCGGGACTAAAGCTCCTTACTTTTGCTGACCTGTTATAAACCCGGCTTTGAGTTCTTTGTGCCTCCTCCATATGCTCTTTGACAATGGGCATGACGGCTGCCACCCTGTCCTGCATATCTGCGATATGGTCTATTACACTTTTGTGGGGGGTGGGCTCTTGTTCCCATGTCTCCTTGGCTATGTCCAGGAGACCCCTGGGATGTCTGCCATACACTAACTCAAACGGTGAGAACCCAGTAGAGGCTTGTGGGACCTCTCGGATGGCGAACATTAAATATGGCAATAGTACATCCCAGTCCTTCCCATCCTTGTTTACCACCTTTTTTAGCATACTCTTTAAAGTTTTGTTGAACCGTTCTACCAATCCATCCGTCTGAGGATGGTACACAGAGGTGCGTAACTGTTTAATATTAAAGAGCCGACATAGCTCCTTGGTGACTTTTGACATAAAAGGAGTCCCCTGATCTGTGAGGATCTCCTTGGGAAGTCCCACCCGGCAGAACATGGCAAACAACTCTTTAGCAATTAGTTTCGCAGAGGTGTGCCGCAGTGGGATGGCCTCAGGATATCGGGTAGCATAGTCCATGACTACCAGGATATGCTGATGCCCCCGAGCAGATTTAACTAAAGGACCGACCAAATCCATGGCGACCCTTTCAAAGGGTACCTCAATAATGGGCAGAGGTACCAACGGACTTCGAAAGTGTACCATGGGAGCATGCAATTGACAATCAGGGCAAGTTTCACAATACCTTTTTACCCTATCATATACTCCTGGCCAGTAAAAACGCTGCAAGATGCGTTCCAGAGTTTTTGTGGTACCTAGGTGCCCTCCCATCACATGCTTATGTGCAAGGTCTAACACCATCTGACGATATGGCTGAGGTACCATTAACTGCTCCCGGGTTTCACCGTGGACCTTATCAATGCGGTACAATAACTCCTGATTTACCACCACACGAGGGAACAACTTATCCGCACCTGGGTGCTGAGGTACGCCATTAATTTCTACCACATTTTCTCTGGCGCGGACCAGAGTGGGGTCCTGGAGTTGGGCAGTACCAAAGTTGTCACGGGATACCTCCAAATCAGACAACTGCGGTCCTGTCACTACCTCCTCAGTTTCGCCTGCCATAACATCTAGGGGAAACATTACACTTCCATCTTCTGTGGCGGTCACCCCTACGGCAGGAACTCCAGAGTCTGGGTCATCAGGCTCGGCTTCAGAGATCTGACCAGACAACACAGGAGAACAACCCCCCAACTCTTGGTTTCCCCGCCATAGAGTCCAGAACATGGGGAAGTCCCGTCCCAAGATAAGGTCATGGGGCAAGTTCTTGACAACCGCTGCCTCATGTAGTGTCTCTCCACAAGAGGTCTGGAAGTTAATAACTGTGGTGGGGTAGTCCTTTACGTCCCCATGGATGCACAGGACTCCAATTGTGCGCCCTGTGACCGCCTTGGGGTCTGTGAGGGACCCATTAATCAAGGTCACCCGACTGCCTGAGTCCAGCAGGGCCAACGCTGGATGCCCTGCCACAGTCACCCGGCACAGGTGGCGCTCATCAGCAGAGTCGGGGCTAGTAGCTGTGTAGACAGGGGCAGCATAGAGAGAAACCCTTCTGGCGGAACTGCAGTCCATGGGCTCTGAGGAATTGGGGCAATGGGCTGCAATATGACCTGGCTCATGGCAGGTCCAACAGGTGGGAGCCTCCCCCCTCCTCCTCCCCTGGGGTACTTCCCGGACATTGGGCGTTGTCCTGCCCCGGGAATTTGTGGGTGACAAGACCTTCCGTGCCTTAAGGCCTGTCTTGGTATAAGGGGCTTTCTTTGTTAGGGCCTGAGTGGCACAAAACCTCTCCACCAACCCCACCAGCGCATCGGCATCAGATGGGTCCCCGTGTCCCACCCATTGTTGGATCTCACCCGGCAAGGCCCTCAGGAAACGGTCCAAAACAACCTTCTCGACCATCTGGGCTGGGGTGGATGTTTCCGGCTGGAGCCACTTGCGGACCAAGTGAACAAGTTGGTGCATCTGCCCCCTCGGTGGTAGCGCCTCCTGGTATCTCCAGCTATTCACTCTTTGAGCGCGTAGATGCTGATCCACTCCTAGTCGGGCCAAGATCTCTGCCTTTACCTTGGAGTAGTCCCGGGCATCCTCCTCGCTCAGGTCGTAGTATGCCTGCTGGGGATCAGCGACGAGGAAGGGGGCCAACACCTCTGCCCAGTGTTGCTGTGGCAACCTCTCTCGGGTGGCCACCCTCTCAAAGCCTGTCAGATAGGCCTCCACATCATCCTCGGCGGTCATCTTGGTCATAGCTTTGCGGACCTCTTTCCTGGCGTCCTTCACCGTCATTGCTGGGACAGTCCTTTGCTGAGCAGCGGTCAGGGCTGTTATCTGCTGGAGCAGCAATCTGTTTGTCTCTTGCTGCTGCACGTTGGACTGGACAAGCTGCTTGATTAACTCCTCCATGGCTGTGGCTTGCAGCTTCAGTGCTGTCAACTTCCAGGACATGCACTAGTGTATACTTCACTGCACTTTGCCCGCTCCAATCCACCATATGTGGGGAATTGCTCTGGTAGTTGACAGGTAGCAGTGCAGGAAGCAGTGACACTCGCAGGTTTAAAAGTCCAACTTAAGTGTTTATTCACACTTGCAAAACAGAACACAAATTCAGCCTTGGCTTAGGCACATGCAAAAACATTATAAAAGTAATTCCTGCCCGGCTAGGCGCTGTCTAATACATTTTGAGGACCCTAGCTATCCGGGTACCAGGCTGCCTGGCACACGCTCTTGGCCAGCAGCAAGACCCTCAGTTACCTTTGCTGTGAGAATGCAATCTCGCTTTCAGCTCTCCAGGTAGGGCCTCTCCTACTGCTTCTGGCCTGCAGACTAAATCAGGCCCTAACGAGGCCTGTGACCTGCACCTGTGGGCTATACAAAAGCCCAGGACCGAAGCCCGGGTGGAGTAGGAGTCCCACTACCAGCCTACCCCTACTCCATAATAAGCAGGCCCAGTACGGACATTACCAATGTGTCTGTGTTAGCTAGGCCAAAACAGACTATTCCTGCTTATCATGTCTGCATTAACCCTTGGGTTACTGCAGACAAACCCAGGGCTTTTACCACCAGCATTTCATCTGCCTGTAAGACAGATAGCGGTTTTCCCACACAACACCTCTCACTTTCTCACAATATATATATATATATATATATATATATATATATATATATATATATATATCTGTCTAGTGTACCCTTAAGGCAATTAAATCTAAAATTTAACCTGAGTTGCTCTTTTAACTCAAACGACAATTCCCCATGTCTGCGTCTCGGTTAAATACATGCTACCGGGTTGGTTCCTCCTTTGCATTTTATAAATTATTGTAAGATATTTTGCAATCATCTCTGGCTGTTGAGACTTCCGCCACAATTTTCAGATCACAGGCACATCAGGAATATTAACCGTTTTTATGACATGTAATAGATCTGTTTGATTGCAAGGAGTGAAGAATGCCTTAAAATATATCTAAAAATGCAATTTCCTTCATTTCCTCTTCGCTCACTTATACTCACATGTTTGCTGTCATCTAATTAAAGGGATTAAATTGTTGCAATTTCCCTTTGATGAAAAGGCTTTTCCTGGCCAAAGATAAAAAATAAGATATTTACCAACAAAATGCCTGTGGATTTTTTCTAGAGCATACTGTTTAAATGAGATCAGGCAAAAAGTAGCTTGTATGCAGACAGCATGTTACGGAGCATGAGTAACTGAACAGATTATACATCATGTACTATCTGTAGACATAATATATATATTATAGAGCAGGAGGAGCTGTCCTCCTGCTCTAGTGTCCTAGCGACCTAGTGTCCTATCTGCAGGCAGCATATTATTGAGCAGGGGAAGCTGAGGAGATTCTACATAGTGTCCTATCTGCAGGCAGCATGCTATAACGTAGGAGGAGCTGAGCAGATTGTACATCAGTGGAACATGTATAAAGATATCTAAAGGGTACTGTGTGTTGTTTTTCGGGGGTGGGGGACACTGGTGATAGGTTCTTGTCAAATACTAATTATATACTATTTATTGTTCCAGTAGTCAATTCGGATATAATCCATTACCACTGATGATTGCCAATATGTTCGGACAGGTCTAAGCTATTCTCTAGAATGATGACAATTTTCTACACTTACATGTAATATATCAAAATATATGATATATATAATGGTGACACGATGACTGTGGCGAACATGCACTTCCTTCTGTTCAGCATACTGTAGTAAAGAACTGCACACCACTCCACTGGGTGTGCAAGAGGGTGCTCAAGTAGGATACCAGTCCGTTAAGTATAATAATAATAAAACAATTGGCACTCCATTTGATGATGCAAGGTGTGGAAAGGATGATGATGAGCTGCTGTACGGCGAGAGGCAGTAGAAAAAGCAGCAAGTACTGCTGAGGAGTACCATGCAATCTGTGTCTGAAGAAGGTCTATAGTAAAGACCGAAACGTTACATAAATTTGGATTGTCATACTTTGTTCACCAGTACAATTCTGTGTTTTTACATCCCAAGTGTTTTATTATTATTATTATTATATTTCAGCATAGTATGAACCAAGCTTTTGTAACTGGGATACTTGATACTGGTGAGAGAATGGGTGGGAGACTTACATTCACCTGAACATGCATCAGCACGGGTGAATTTACTCACTTGAGCTATCTCAATCCCTCCTATTAATTAGTATAAAGAAACAGGGCACCATGTTATCCATGTTTCCCTCTCCATGAGGGTCCTGGTGGGGAGGTATTAAGACGTTATACCAGTGGTTATACTCCCAAGAATTTGCCATCTGAATGTTATTGAGTTGAACACGGTAGCTACACTAGGTGGTATTTAGTACACATGCATAGGTATACCAGACTTCAGTCAGTACTCTCCTCCACCAAAAAACTTTTTCTGGAATATTACACCATCCATTCCGAGTAGCAGCATTACCTTCCTACCTCAGTAACTTATCCAGTGTACCGTACATTTATTCATACCATACGATAAGCAGGACTTGCTCTGCAGCTGTCTGGCTTCTCTATTGTACTTGGACAGTCTTGACAAGTTTTTCATCTGGGATGAATCTTGTGAGCAATAGATATCAGAATGTTTTAGAATTGCACATAACTTATTTAGTTAAATTTTGCCCCAAGTCAGAGGTGTGGTGCAATACCCTGTAGATATTTCTCTATCACATAGGTCCTTCTTCAGATGAGATTATCCGACCCTAGGAATGGAAGGGCAGAGCCAAGGGAAACATCCGCAGACAGCTGCTTGTCTCACTCCGCGTAACAAAAGACAGAGACACAGACATAGAAGAACAGGGCCAGATGTTCTCCTGAGTCACACACCTCAGCCAACGTGTGCAAACTAAGTGAACCCCTCCAGGGTTACAGCTTTTCCATTGCCACCTCAGCTAATAGATAATAAAGAGAAGGGAAGAGGTTTACAGTCTATTTTTATCTCTATAATCTATAATGGGCATAGTAACAGGATGATCTAGAAAACACAGTTTTTAATCAGCACCACTTACCAGCTTTCCCATAATTCCTTGCAAACACTAACAGCAATGAATTGATACAAAGTGGTTCATATATTGGCAGAATTGCTGTTCTGAGTAATTTGAACAATTCTGGACAGATTGATCCGAACTATTCCAGGGCTGTAAAGCAATACATAAGAATCTTTTAAATATAGGAAATGTAGCTGAAGATATATATATTTCAGGCAAAAAAAACACATCTCTACATTGACACACAAGTGGGGCATATTTAATAATGTAGATGTAGCACATTCTTCTACACCAGAAAGAGTCAGATATGTGTTACAAATAAGGAAATTACTAAGTAACCCCAAACTTTGGAGCGGTAGTGCAGGCGATTTGGGTGGTTGCCCAGGGCCCAAGCCTTATAGAGGGCCCATGGACATCCAAACCATCTAACAAATTGTATACTAAGAAGGACCTTCAACCATGCAATTCTTGTATATTTGTTCATGCTTTAAATACACATCTTTACATGAGCTATTTCAGGAACTTTCAAGGTGCTTAAAAGGTCTTGAAACTGTAAATCTAAAGCAAGCACCCTTCACTATTTGAAGAAGCTTGATTATAGTATCATATGTAGGAAGTGAATTCCGGACTTGTAGAGGCTATTATATTAATATAGTCCATGACAGTCTTAATTTACAACCGGGGCAAGACCCACCCCCCTTTTCCACCCCAATCCCTTGCACTCGATTTACATAATATTAAACTGGGAGATACCCAGCATTGTAAATATATTGTGACTAGAGATGAGCGAACATACTCGTCCGAGCTTGATGCTCGTTCGAGCATTAGCGTACTCGAAACTGCTCGTTGCTCGGACGAATACTTTGCCCGCTCGAGAAAATGGCAGCTCCCGCCGTTTTGCTTTTTGGCGGCCAGAAACAGAGCCAATCACAAGCCAGGAGACTCTGCACTCCACCCAGCATGACGTGGTACCCTTACACGTCGATAGCAGTGGTTGGCTGGCCAGATCAGGTGACCCTGGGATAGACTAGCCGCTGCCCGCGCTGCTCGGATCATTCTGTGTCTGGATGCCGCTAGGGAGAGAGCTGCTGCTGGTCAGGGAAAGCGTTAGGGTGTTCTATTAGCTTACTGTTAGGCAGGAGTGATTCTACAAGAACCCAACAGCCCTTCTTAGGGCTACAATAACGTTATACTTTTTTTTTTTTTTTATTTGCAGCTAGTACCATATTGTGAGGAATTTGCAGGGGGACTTGCTACCGTTGTGTTTAGCTCTTAGTAACACACATATCCACCTCAAACACCAAAGTGGGAAAATTTATTAGGGGTTTGATTTCAATTAGGCACAGTCTGCCATTTACTTTTTATTTTACGTTTATTTTTTCATAACTCAGCGTCATCTCATCTGGCATAGCAGTGTGCTTTCATACTTGGCTAGAAAATAGCCATAGGAGAATCCAAACGGCTTACTTACGCCTACAATAGCGTTATATATATTTTATTTCTGGTTGATCTGATGGTGGCTGTCCTTGCTGCAGTGCATCTACTAGCCAATTGTGAGGAATTTGTAGTGAGACTTGCGACCTTTGTGTTTAGCGCTTAGTGACGCACATATCCATCGCAAAGACCGAAGTGGGAAAATTTATTAGGGGTTGGATTTCAATTAGGCACAGTCTGCCAGTTTCTTTTTATTTTACGTTTATTTTTTCATAACTCAGCGTCATCTCATCAGTGTGCTTTCATACTTGGCTAGAAAATAGGCAAAGGAGAATGCAAACGGCTTACTTACGCCTACAATAGCGTTATATATATTTTATTTCTGGTTGATCTGCTGGTGGCTGTCCTTGCTGCAGTGCATCTACTAGCAAATTGTGAGGAATTTGTAGTGAGACTTGCGACCGCTGTGTTTAGCGCTTAGTGACGCACATATCCATCGCAAAGACCGAAGTCGGAAAATTTATTAGGGGTTGGATTTCAATTAGGCACAGTCTGCCATTTCCTTTTTATTTTACGTTTATTTTTTCATAACTCAGCGTCATCTCATCTGGCATAGCAGTGTGCTTTCATACTTGGCTAGAAAATAGCCATAGCAATAGGATAGCATCGTTTGGTTTTAAAAACTAAAAAACACAAAAAAAAAAAAAACACAAAAAAACACAAAAAAAAAGTTAAAAAAAAATTAAAGTTATAACTTTCATTTTCAAAATGTTTAACCCGAGGGCTAGGGGTAGAGGACGAGGGCGGGGATGTGGGCGTCCAACTACTGCAGGGGTCAGAGGCCGTGGTCCTGGGCGGGGTGAGACACCACCTGCTGATGAGGGAGCAGGGGAACGCCGCAGAGCTACACTCCCTAGGTTCATGTCTGAATTTACTGGGACTCGTGGTAGAGCACTGTTGAGGCCAGAACAGTGCGAACAGGTGATGTCGTGGATTGCCGACAATGCTTCGAGCAATTTGTCCACCAGTCAGTCTTCCACGCAGTCCACCCATGTCACCGAAATCGGCACTCCTCCAGCTCCTGCACCTCAGCCTCCTCCTCCCCAGTCTGCCCCCTCCCAGGAAAATTTGGCATTTGAACCGGCATACTCTGAGGAACTGTTTTCTGGACCCTTCCCACAGTCACAAACCACTTGTCCGGTTGCTGCTGAGCAATTTTCCGATGCCCAGGTTTTCCACCAGTCGCAGTCTGTGGGTGATGATGACCTTCTTGACGTAGTGGAAGAAGTGTGTAAAGAGGTGTCCGACGATGAGGAGACACGGTTGTCAGACATTGGTGAAGTTGTTGTCAGGGCAGGAAGTCTGAGGGGGGAGCAGACTGAGGGATCGGAGGATGATGAGGTGACAGACCCAAGCTGGGTTGAGAGGCCGGGTGAACACAGTGCTTCTGAGACGGAGGAGAGTCCTCGACCAGAACAGGTTAGAAGAGGCAGTGGTGGGGCCAGATGGAGAGGCAGGGCCAGAGCTGGTGCATCAGCGCCAAATGTGTCACGTATTGAAGCTCCCGTGGCGAGGGCTCCCGCGGCGAGGGCTAGATTTTCAGAAGTCTGGAGGTTCTTTAAGGAAACACCGGATGACCGACGGAGTGTGGTGTGCAACCTTTGCCAAACCAGGATCAGCAGGGGTTCCACCACTACTAGCTTAACTACCACCAGTATGCGCAGGCATATGAATGCTAAACACCCCACTCAGTGGCACCAAGCCCGTTCACCTCCGGCCGTGCACACCACTGCTCCTTCCCCTATGTCAGCTGATAGTCAGCCCCCTGCCCAGGACCCTGGCACAAAAACCCCATTGTCGCCTCCACGATCCTCCACAGCATCCACCAGCGTTCAGCTCTCCATACCCCAGACGCTGGAGCGGAAACGGAAATATAGTGCAACCCACCCGCACGCCCAAGCCCTTAATGTCCACATCTTCAGATTGCTTAGCCTGGAGATGCTGCCCTATAGGCTAGTAGAGACCGAGGCCTTTCGCAACCTCATGGCGGCGGCCGCCCCTCGGTATTCGGTCCCCAGCCGCCACTACATTTCCCGATGTGCCGTCCCAGCCCTGCACCAGCACGTGTCAGACAACATCATCCGTGCCCTGACCAACGCCGTTTCTGACAAGGTCCACCTGACCACGGACACGTGGACGAGTGCTGCCAGGCAGGGCCACTATATATCTTTGACGGCACATTGGGTTAACTTGGTGGAGCCTGGGACCGAGTCTGACCCTGCGGCTGGTCATATACTGCCGACGCCGAGGATTGCGGGGCCTACCTCGGTCCAGGTCTTTCAGGCCTACTATGCCTCCTCCTCCTCCCACCCCTCCTCCACCTCCTCCTCCGAACTACCATCCGTGGGCATGGCCCATCAGTCGCTAGCTCTAGGCACAGCAGCAGTGCCGTCGCTAAGCGACAGCAGGCGGTGCTCAAACTGCTGAGCCTAGGCGATAAAAGGCACACCGCCCAAGAACTATTACAGGGCATCACGGCGCAGACTGATCTGTGGCTGGCACCGCTGAACCTGAAGCCAGGCATGGTTGTGTGTGACAACGGCCGTAACCTGGTGGCGGCTCTGCAACTCGGCAGACTGACACATGTGCCATGCCTGGCCCATGTGTTAAATCTGATAGTTCAGCGTTTCCTCAAGACATACCCCAATCTGTCTGATTTGCTCACGAAGGTGCGCCGCATCTGTGCGCATTTCAGGAAGTCCAGCACAGATGCTGCCACTCTCAGGGCAGCGCAGCGCCGCCTCCAACTGCCCGCTCACCGACTGTTGTGCGACGTGCCCACGAGGTGGAATTCAACATTAACCATGTTATCCAGAGTTTACCAGCAGCGCAGAGCGATTGTAGACTGCCAGATGTCAACTTCCACCAGAACTGGTAGTCAGGTCAGTCAGCTTCCTCAAGTCTACAATGAGGAGTGGACGTGGATGTCTGATATCTGTCAGATGCTGAGTAACTTCGAGGAGTCAACACAGATGGTCAGTGGCGATGCCGCCATCATCAGCCTCACCATCCCGCTGCTTGGCCTGTTGAAAAACTCTCTGATCAGCATGAAGTCGGAAGCTTTGCGCTCATCACAAGAGACGGGGGAAGAAGATTCCCTTGTTGATAGCCAAAGCACCCTTAGGTCTGTTTCTGAGCGCATATCGGAGGAGGTGGAGGTGGAGGAGGATGAGGAGGAAGAGGAGGAGAATGTTGGCGAGACACAAGAGGGGACCATTGTTGAGTCCTTCACTGTTCAGCGTGTATGGGCAGAAGAAGAGGAGTTGGAGGAGTTGGAGGAGGAGGAAATGGACAGTCAGGCCAGTGAGGGGAGTGAATTCTTACGCTTTGGTACTCTGGCGCATATGGCAGATTTCATGCTAGGCTGCCTATCCCGTGACCCTCGCGTTCAAAGAATTTATTCCAGCACCGATTACTGGGTATTCACTCTCCTGGACCCACGGTACAAGAAAAATCTTTCCACTCTCATCCCTGGAGAGGAAAGGAGTGTGAGAATGCATGAATACCAGCAGGCCCTGGTGCACAAGCTGAAACACTATTTCCCTTCTGACAGCGCTAGCGGCAGAGTGCGTAGTTCTGCGGGACAAGTAGCGAGGGAGAGTAGGCGAGCAGGCAGCTTGTCCAGCACTGGCAAGGGTACGCTTTACAAGGCTTTTGCCAGCTGTATGTCACCCCAGCAAGACACTGTCACCTGTCCCCAGTCTCGGCAGAGTAGGGCTGATCTTTACAGAAAGATGGTGAGGGAGTACGTAGCTGACCATACCATCGTCCTAAATGATCACACAGCTCCCTACAACTACTGGGTTTCAAAGCTGGACATGTGGCACGAACTGGCGCTGTACGCCTTGGAGGTTCTTGCCTGCCCTGCCGCTAGCGTCTTGTCCGAGTGGGTTTTCAGTGCAGCTGGTGGCATCATCACCGATAAGCGTACACGCCTGTCGACTGACAGCGCTGACAGGCTGACGCTTATTAAGATGAATAAAGCCTGGATTTCTCATAATTTCCAATCTCCACCAGGTGAAGGAAGCTCAACCTGAATAATTTATGCACTCCTCCTCCTCCTCATTTTCCTCCTTCTCCTCTTCTTTGTACACTAAAGCAGAGGAAACTGGCTATTTTTTGACAGGGCCCACTGGCTCTAGCTATAGTACTTTATGCATTTAATTTTTCTGGAGGGCCACCTACCCGGTCCTCTGTTTTAAACAATTTTTGGGAGTGCCACATACAGGCACTCAATCTATTCAATTTTTCTGGAGGGCCACCTACCTGCTCCTCTGGTTTGAAAACTTTTTTGGACTGCCACATACAGGCACTCAATCTATTCCATTTTTCTGGAGGGCCACCTACCTGCTCCTCTGGTTTGAAAACTTTTTTGGACTGCCACATGCAGGCACTCAATCTATTTCATTTTTCTGGAGGGCCACCTACCTGCTCCTCTGGTTTGAAAACTTTTTTGGACTGCCACATACAGGCACTCAATCTATTCCATTTTTCTGGAGGGCCACCTACCTGCTCCTCTGGTTTGAAAACTTTTTTGGACTGCCACATACAGGCACTCAATCTATTTAAGTTTTCTGGAGGGCCACCTACCTGCTCCTCTGGTTTGAAAACTTTTTTGGACTGCCACATGCAGGCACTCAATCTATTTCATTTTTCTGGAGGGCCACCTACCTGCTCCTCTGGTTTGAAAACTTTTTTGGACTGCCACATACAGGCACTCAATCTATTCCATTTTTCTGGAGGGCCACCTACCTGTTCCTCTGGTTTGAAAACTTTTTTGGACTGCCACATACAGGCACTCAATCTATTCCATTTTTCTGAAGGGCCACCTACCTGCTCCTCTGGTTTGAAAACTTTTTTGGACTGCCACAGTTGCCACAGGTGTGTCAGGCAGAAATTTGGGTTGTTTTCATGGATTCCACATCAAAGTTGTTAACTTTGTCGCCACCCTGCTGTGTTATCCACAAAATATACTGGCAAACTTTTACCATTTAGGGATATTATTTCAGCGCTTCTTGCGCATCTGTTTACATTCCCCTCACCCGCCATATCCCAAACTTATAAGAACGCTACTACACTTAAAGGAAACCTACCACTTGTAGTGGCAGGTTTCCGATGGCAATACCGGGCAGCAGCTCAGGGTGAGCTGGTGCCGGAGCTTATTTTAGTTAGTGTTTCAAACCGCGGTTTGGGGAGTAGCCTAGAGACAGGGGCTTGGATTGGCGAAAGCCCGCCTGGAAGCGGAGCGCCAGCTCCATCCCAAGATCCAACTAACATAGTTTTAACTGCAGCACCTTTAATCTACTACTAGTTCACTGCCTCCATAATAATAATAATAATAATCTTTATTTATATAGCGCCATCATATTCCGTAGCGCTTTACAAATCATAGGAAACAAATACAAATGTAATGTAACAGAGCACAACATTTGTATGGAACAACAGGAGTGAGGTCCCTGCTCGCCAGAGCTTACGGTTTATAAAGATGATGGGGTAACACGAGGTAAAAGAATATTTAATGGTCAAGCCATTCTTCTTAGGGAATAGAACAAAATATAATAAATGGAATTGCTGTCGCTTGAACCACTCAGCCGTCATCTTATATACCAGGTCCAGGGTGAATGGGACTGCAGAGAAGTCTGGTGCCTGTTGGTTGCTGGATAACAGATGGGAGGACGACACAGGACGGGTTAGTAGAAGAGTTAAAACTTCATGCAGTTAATGAGTGTTATAGGCCTGCCTAAAGAAATGGGTTTTAAGAGCACGTTTGAAACTTTGGAGGTTAGGTATTAGTCTGATAGTCCGGGGCAGAGCATTCCATAGAATTGGTGCAGCTCTAGAGAAGTCTTGGAGACGCGAGTGGGAGGTCCGCACTAGGGTAGAGGTTGATCTAAGATCACTGGCGGATCTAAGAGCACGGGTTGGGCGATAGACTGAGATAAGAGAGGAGAGGTAGGGGGGTGCAGCATTATACAGAGCTTTATGGATGAGGGTTATTATTTTAAACTGTATTCGAAAGGAGACTGGCAGCCAGTGCAGCGACTGGCTTCTATGTTAACTTTGTCGCCACCCTGCTGTGTAATCCACAAAATATACTGGCAAACTTTTATCATTTACCGATATTATTTCAGCGCTTCTTGCGCATCTGTTTACATTCCCCTCACCCGCCATATCCTAAACTTATAAGAACGCTACTACACTTGATCTTATACAAAAGGTTCTTAGAAGTGCTGTTTGGGGAGTAGCCTAGAGACAGGGGCTTGGATTGGCGAAAGCTCGCCTGGCAGCGGAGCGCCAGCTCCATGCCAAGATCCAACTAACATAGTTTTAACTGCAGCACCTTTAATCTACTACTAGTTCACTGCCTCCATACATGGTCCCCTTATCAAACGAGCTGTGTCAGGCAGAATTTTGGGTTGTTTTCATGGCTTCCATGTTAACTTTGTCGCCACCCTGCTGTGTAATCCACAAAATATACTGGCAAACTTTTATCATGTACCGATATTATTTGAGCGCTTCTTGCTCACCTCCTTTGGTTCCTCTCTGCCACCCATTGGTTTGAAGCCTGAGTCCATTTACGGTATGTCGCCATGAGACTCTCTAGCCTGCCACTGCTGCCGCTGCCTCTGCATGCCGTCTTCTATAGTGTCAAGGTCACTTATTGGATGTTTTAGATGCTATCTAGCTTCATTCTGTCACTCTGTCATGGCCATGCTGTTGCCCATAATTCTGGCATAATGGTGCGATTAAGCAGCCTCAGAGGCATCCATGCATGCTGCCCCTGCTGTTTCCTGTCCATTTCCGTGGTGTTTCCATCCTTTTCTGAGGTTCCCAGGTGTTTGGCCAAGCTTCCCTGTGCAGAGCCTTGGTCCCCTTGAAAAATGCTCGAGTCTCCCATTGACTTCAATGGGGCTCGTTATTCGAGACGAGCACTCGAGCATCGGGAAAAGTTCGTCTCGAATAACGAGTACCCGAGCATTTTAGTGCTCGCTCATCTCTAATTGTGACTTATATTCACTGTGATCTACTATTTATTATAAATAGGATTTGTCCCATTAAGCGCCACATGATAAGTTTAATCAGTAAGATTAATTAAGACTCATAATTTGTAAGTATTGATTACTACATATTTTCATCTTGGCGGAAGATAACATCCTTTTGTAATACCTATACAAGGGTATTGTTAGCAGATATGGAAAGAATTATTTCCAAGGAAAGCAAAAATCATAAATTATTATATTATTTAATTAATTGATCAACTACATGAATAATAGGAAACTTAAAACTGAAAGTGTGGGCCCAGGAATAACGAGGAGGTCAGTGGAGGGAGATGAGGAAAGGGTCAATCTACTCTCTGCTTCTCAACTGTCTTTCTGCAGAAACATCCTACGGTGAATGACCTGATGAGGAATAATAAAAATGTTCTGGGGGCATCAGAAATAACATAAAGAACAAAACATGCTGCCTTTGTCTCCTCAATGCTCTATAATATACACAATACAAGGTGGAAAAGAGGGAAAAAGATACAAAACTCCATACTCAAAATGAGAGATTGAGGACTATGAATATATTCCAATTTATTGACAAGTGATTCTATCTTTTATGTCTGAAACATCAAAAATTTTCCATTTGCATGTGAATACAAACACCTGACTTACATACGACCCCTAGTTACAAACGGACCTCTGGATTTTGGCAATTTACTGTACTTTAGCCTTAGGCTACAATAAACAGTTATAACAGTTATCAGTGGTGTCTGTAATGAAGCTTTATTGTTAATCCTGGTTCTTATGAAAACCCAACATTTTTTAAATCCAATTGTCACAGAGACCAAAAAAAATTCTGTCTGGGATTACAATAATAAAGTATACAGTTCCGACTTACATACAAATTCAACTTAAGAACAAACCTCCAGAACCTATCTTGTACGTAACCCGGGGACTGACTGTATTGTAAATTAAAATATGCTTAAATATAATTTGAATAGTTGTTTATATGGTCCGGAACTAAGCTTATTAAACAGGATGTTAAAGTGTAATTATTTTCCCCATAAAAGTTGATTTTCAGTCTGCAGATGCAGGACATGTCTTACCAATCCTATGTCTTTGAGTTCCAGCAATTCATTTTGTTTTTATCCAACTTCAGATAATACTTTTAAAGTAGATGTCTCAACTATACGAAAAGGAAAATGCAGTTTGCCTGTGTAGTGCGTAGAGTGCGCCAGATTCAGGATTCCTGTTGCATGTTCTTCATGAATCTAGTGTCCCCTAAACTGCCCAGACAGACTTCACCAACTTTTTTTTTTTTGGTGCAACTTTAACATGGGGCGTGCAACACAATTCTGGTAGACTTTGCATGATAAATCTGGAGCATGGTCCGGCTGAGCACCGGAACGCCCCCTAATTGTCGCATGATGCCTATTGCAGCCCCACCACAAAAAAGGGTCATGTGTGACACAATTTTGGTGCAGGCACTTCTTAAATAGCTGTGCAAGCAGTTTGCACCTAAAAGCTTGTTCAAAGTCCGAAAGAAAACTGCCACACGGTCCTCAGTAAATGTGCCCCAATATCTATAATCCAAAGAATCCGCCCACACCGCGGAAATTCATGCTTGGCCTAATGTGCATAATTGTTTTAATCTGAAAAGGCAATTAAAATGCAATAAAATGTTTCTGGAAACAGCTTATCTTATACAAGTTCTAAGAAATGGGAACACTCCCCCCCCTTTTTGTTATTAGGGCACAGGTAGCATATGATTGTTGGAAATCCTGTTGACATTCATCAATTTAGGACACCTATACTCTAGTCATTGACATCAACCAATCCTGCCATAGTCTAGTTGACAACGACACTTCTATTATAGACTAGTATACCATAATCTATTTTCCTATAGACTAGTCTACAATTCAATTCAAGGATAGACCAGTCTTCAATAATCAATGATGCTATAGACTAGATTGTGTTGATTAGAGTAGTCCAGTCCACAAAAATCAATTATGGATTACACTAGTCTACAATAATTAATTCTGGAGTAATCTGGTCTTCAATAATCATCTCTGAATCAGTTCACGATAATCAATTTTAGATTAGGATAGTTTACCTGAACTATTACATGAATTAACCAGACCACCTAGTTCGGCTCATGGTGTTGGTGTTTTAACTATACTGTCGCACTATAGTGTCTATACACAATCAGATGTCCTTAAAGGGGTTGTCTGGGATTTTTAAAGAAGCTATAAATGGCTTGGGGGGGGGGCTATATAAAACAAGAAAAATATAGTTTTCTCTTCCCAGGTTCCTACTCGTCCTTCTTGTCCGGGGCCGTACGTCACTGCCGGGCCTCTGTTTGTTTCTAGTGCTGTCCCAACCACAACCACATGCCTGCTGCGGCATTATCTTCAGTGTGTGTCAGGCTGCAGCAGTGGTCGGGACGTCTCTGGGATCCCTCAGTGCACAAAAAGAGGCCCATCAGTGACGTACAGCACAGTGGTTGAACAGGTGGAAGAGGTAAGTAAGAAAGGTAGGCAAGATAGATAGACTTCTGCTGTGTATTAACCACATTGGAGACTTTATAGCAACTATTGTTAAAGAGGACCTGTCACCCAAAATTTCGGCACTAGTGCTTGAACAAACGCTGCAGTGTTACCTCCGGTAACGCTATCTAACACTGCAGCGGGGTACAGTGAAATTGTAGGACAGCTCGACATGTTCATGATGGGGCGGGGTCGGGGCATGGCTAGGGGCAGTCACTGCTGCCCTATGGAGCGAGTGGGGCAGTCCGGGGAAGAGGCAGCGCCTCAGACCCCCCCCCCCTCATGAATACAATGGACCGCTTTGCGAGCGGTCCGATGATTACACTGTACCCCGCCGCAGTGTTAGATAGCGTTACCGGAGGTTTCCGGTAACGCTATCCTTCTAACACTGCGGCATTTGTTCAAGCACTAGGAGCTGCTTACTTTAGTTAGCAGCTCCTAGTGCCGAGATTTTGGGTGACAGGTACTCTTTAACAGGGTTTTGTAGGTTTGTGATTTGAAAATATATACCTAGGATCGGTCATCAGTAACAGATCACAGGGTGATCAACCATTGGCTTTGGAATAAACACTGAGAACAGATCTTAAAGTGCAGCCCTGTTCTCTGCGTAGTGAACTCTGTTCTCTGTGTTGATCAGTTGTGGTCTTGAATGTCAGACTCCATATTGATATTGATCACTTATACTGTACTACCTATAGGGTATCAATATCATAAACCTGGAAAACCCCTTTAAAACTTCTCTCATCTTTTGTCACCGTTTGCACACACAAAATAAAAAGCTAATGCTAATGGCCAGTCACCAGCTAAATGATTGATGTCACAGTATTCTTCATATGGAAGCATAAGATATATGGTGAGAATTGTAACAATAAAGCTTTTGATTTATTTCGGGAATGAATTGCTTTCAATGAACCTATATTCAGAATGAAGAACTAATGGTAGGGGGTTGGCCACTCCGTAAAGTGTGATTCTAGCTCCTGCTGAGTCTGTCACATCTACTGTGAGAAATCCGGGGAAATAGTTTCAGAAATATTTAGACGAGGAAGCGTGATCCGTGTAATATACCTTCCCCCCATGAGAAGCCATGCCTGGCCTATGCTAATGAATGCTGCCAGGGTTAATTCCCAAAGGACATGACAGGTTAATGGGTTTTGCCAGAAAAGTTACTTGACTGCAGGCGTAATATGCATATTATCCTTTCTACACTGGGATACTGAAGGCAACCCTGCACATTATTATTTCAGGCCCTCCTTCTACTACTCACTAATGGTCTTCTAAGAGCTTAGGACCCATGAGAAAATAAGATGCGACTAAGAAATAACACAAAATACATGTTGTGAAATATATATATATATAACAAAGCCAAACCCGCAGCTTTCATAGTACCACTGCGCTGGGTCACTATTACCGCTACCCTATAGTAGGCGCAGTGTGGTGCTCAGTTCCAGTTGTCCTTTAAGCAGGGTACTTTGCCCTTTTTCATGCCAATGTTAATGTTCGATTAAGAGAGCTGAAAACTGAAATGGATTGAAGTTTTTTGATGTTTCCTTGGGAATCATAGTGAATGCAGACTTGGATTGAGATCTTTATAAGGGAATTAAATATTGATCATTTTCTGGACGCCATGGTTCTGACCTGTGTTTTTCTTTTACGTTCTCCATGGAGATTGCCAGACGGTGCCCAGCTAGTGCTGCCTGACATGCTGCTCCTCAGCAGTGAGCCGCTAAGAAGTGTGGAAAAGCAAGACACACGCTAATGATTTCCTCAAGTCGGTGCCAGTGTAACCTTGGTCCCCAGCTTCTCCTACTAGGGGGGGTGTAAGGGAGACCTGTCACTTTCTCTCAGTCTCACATATACAGGTTTTATTGATTAAACATCAAATGTGGATTTATACAAGTGTGGTCACAGTAGCATGAATAACCCTTGTCCATGTGTGCATATAAATGAGATCTGAACGTAATCCAATACAATGCTCAGTTACCGCTACCCTACCAGTATCGGTGAGAGGAGCTCCATACAAACTTCTAAAAATCACTGAATATTTTCAGATTCTGCTAAATAAATACAACACGTTCTAGTTTGATATGTACAGAGATGAGAGAATCTATTTGTTGGTTCATAGAGCCGGTACAAATCAGAGCTTTATTCAGGCACCAAAAAGAAAACTGATTCTTTTCTGATTTAATTCAGACAAATCTTTGTAACTTGGTGACTACTTACTGCTGTTATTCTTCCCATGGCTGGGGGAGGAAAAGATACAAAATTTGTAAAAAAAAAAAAAAAAAAAGTACAAAAAAATGGGATAACTTGAAAAATCTGTATGGGCTTTATACTGATTTCCAGGTCAATTGGAGCAACATTGGTTCAGATCAAAAAGATTGGAACCCCAACCAAATGTAGTCCTTGCCAGCATCAATTATTGAAGACTAGACTATTCTTGAATTCATTATGGACTATTCTAATTGCCCATGAAAACAAATCAGAGCTCAGCTGTAATTTAATAAACAGCTGTTAGAAAGCTGAGCTCTGATTGGTTGCCATAGGCATCTAGAACAGTTCTGCTCTCAGACATTTTTGATAAATGTCCCCCATTATTGTGAAGAGAATATTGGATGATTTGATCATAACTTTTTGTGTATTTCAATTCACAATCTTAAAATAATAATAATTCTTTATTTATATAGCGCACACAGATTACGCAGCGCTGCACAGAACTTGCCAGATCAGTCCCTGTCCCCAATAGGGCTCACAATCTAAACAACCTACCAGTATGTTTTGGAGTGTGGGAGGAAACCGGAGGAAACCCACACAAACATGGAGAGAACATGATGTTGACCTGGGTGGGATTTGAACCCAGGACCCAGTGCTGCAAGACAGAAGTGCTACCCACTCAGCCACCGTGCCGCCCATGTTCTACCACACAGTCAGGTAGAAGATCGTTCATTTCTCTGTATAGTAGCCAGATCCTCCACAGATTTTATCTTGAAGGGGTTGTGCAAATTACTTATCAAATAATTAGAGAATAGGGAATAGCAAGCTAGATAACAAGTGGAATTGGGATCCTGTTCTCACTAATGTGGTTGGAGCGGCAGAACATTGACAGTGAACGGGAGTGGTGGAGATGGCTAAGTTATGCACTCGGGAATTTCCGAGATTAGCATACAATTGAATGGAGGGACAGGACCCTCAAACTGGTGCTCCATCAATAAGTGAGAATGAGAACCTCATTTTCTGGATTGTTGGGGATACCAAAAGTCAGACTTTCCCCAATAAGATTGTTATCCATTATCTTGTGGTTAGAGGATAACTTAAATAGTTGGCGCAACCAATTGTAATAATCAGCCATCTATATGGTTTCATCTTAGGAAACTCCTGCATTTTTTCAGCATTTTGTGTTCCAGTTTATTACTTCTCACCATTCCCACTAAAAGCCCTAACTTTTAAATTTTACTTCTCGCACTATTTAATATAGTATCTACTGGGAAGCTTGAATTAATTAATAATACAGAGGAATTAATTTCAAAAATGCAGTTGTACCACATGACACCTCCATTCTGTCTATGGGTCAGTACACAAAGATTACACATTAAAGACCACCGACATATGGTTTTTACGGAAGTGATATTTAAATGTGAATTCTTGGAAATTCGGTAAAAAATGTGAATTCTTGGGAAACAAATGAACATAACTCTTGTATACTTTGGTACATTACGGAGCAGTGTAAGGCCGCATGAACACTGACGTATGCCCGCCGTGTCATCCGTGATGAAGAGATGATGACCGTGCACGGAGTGGTATAGTGCCATTACCGCTCATGTGCATGCGGCCTAAAGGGTTATTTTCTAATGAACAATCAGTAGTTCTCTTTGATATCATGTTGGGAAATGTACCGCATTTTATTTTAAATTTTTTGGGATGACAAAATATCTTGAAAGTGGGATTTTCTTTTACAGTTGTGAGAATTTGGCCCTCACTTTTTTTATTTTGTCGATCACTGTATGGAATAATCATTTTTATATTTTAAATGATTGGTCATTTTCAGAACTTCTGTACAAAATAGTTTCATATTACATGATAAAAATCAGGCAAATATCTAAACTATGGAATTATTTTATGTTTGAATAACAAGTAAAACATTAAAGGAAATTAATAATGACAAAATATCTGGATTTCTGGCAAAGGAATTTCAATTGACCACCCTTTAGCTAAAACACTGTAAGTCTTAGACTTAGAGTCTGATTTCCTGTAAAATATATAGGATCATGAAATAAGATACTATAGCGTCACATCATTCAGCTCCAGCCATTTGTTATAAATATACATATGAATAATAATAATATAATCTATATTGGAGATATTATTTTTGGGGAAAACATCATATTCTGTGTTTTTGTTAAAGGTATCCTTTACCTTAACAAGATATATACTATGTTATTATTAAATTGCATTTGCATTCTTCTTAGTGGTTCTCATAGATTGTAAGCTCTTCTGAGCAGGGCCCTCATTTCTATTGTTATTACTTGCAATGTCTTATTTTGTCAGTATATGTACTCCATGATCTATAAAGCATTGAGACACATTACAAATATATATTTAATATTATTATTATTAGAATTTGTTATTTAAACTAATTAGGTCTAAGCAGACCCAAATGGCAATGTTCAAGTCCATGCCAAACACTGTGGGGCAGATGTATTTACCCGAATTGTGCCGGACCCGATTAATCTTTAGATAGGAGGGTCTTTCTTTGCCTTTTCTGGTTTTTTGACTTGTTTAATATATCTTAGAAGTTTGTGTCGCACAAAAGTTGCACACTCTTCTGCAAACTCTTCTTAAGTTTTTCTTATGCCTGACCGGGACTGGAGTTTATTTGCCTGCTCCACATCTGGATTTTAAAGATATATCAGGTGCGACACTGAAAAATTCTTGCATGGCCAACGGTTCATTCACACGGCCGTAATGGGTACTGATATCTGGCTGCACCATTTGTGGCCTGATATCGTTCCCCATTGACTCCTATGGCGCCTGGTCATGGTGCAGTGAGCACACGCTCTCTCACCACACCGTGAACGGGCATGGAGAAATATAGGACATGGCCTATATTTTGCCGCTTTACAGCGCCGGCCCTGCACTTCTCTCTGGAGAGGGGAGGGGGGAGCAGCGTTCATCCCGTCTCCTCTTCAGCATATGTACATCTGAATGTACTCTACCTTTGCTAAGCAAGTAGAAAAGTCAGACATTTAGGCCCAAAAAAACAAATGTGCCAAACAAAGTTCCATAAAAGAGAACATTTTAAAACAAATGACCCCCTTAGTACCTGTCTGGTTTGTACAAGTATCCATGATTCTGAGAAGAAACACCAGGACACGGTGTACGAAGACAAGAGGACAGGACCACAGCATTGGAAAACTATCATTATAAATAACTCTAATATGAAAATATAGCCTTACATTCATTACATGGGGCATATTCTGGCTCAAATATTGATAATAAATCTTAACAAACTCCAATTTCAAATTGTCGCGATGACAGACATACATAAGAACTAATCCCCCGCCGGCATTCCCAGAGCATGAGCTGTTAAACAAATCCACTTGCTTCAGGAGATGCCCAGTACGGAAAGTGTTAATAGCCACGTGAGCCCGAGATGTGAAGGAGCGGGTGTTTATCCTGTGCACTGGAGTGAAGTAAGGGTGCAGAGTGAGCGCTGCCCCTGCTTAGTTTATATGGAAATGTCAAGATACATATAGCAGCCACAGACTGGAGCAATTAATGACCACTCATGGAAAATTCTTTCTCCTTCTCTGACAAGCCAGGGGCTCCCACTTCCCCATCTTAGTAGATGTTTCTGGCAGCGAGACTGCATGAAGGGCACTGACGATACTTCCTCCACCTTCACACATCCTCGCTGAGCGCTGGCCTGTCTCTGTGAATTAGGCTTACACTGCACAGGGGACACCAGGGCCTTATTAGCCGGACCTGTTAAAAGAGCACAACCTGGAGAAGTTTGCTTACCATATGCACAACTGCAGTATGAGCTGAAAGATTAAAAGCCTTGGCAGCGGGAGAGCAGCCAAAATAGAAAATACAGAAAGCGATTGTGCACATCCCCATGTCTGCAGCACAGAGGCTGCTCACCGAGACAGGAGCTGGGCCTGCAAACCCATATCTGCGGAGACTTTATATTGCTATCAGCTCCTGCAGTAGGCTTCAGTGCAGCCATTATTGCACCCATGAATAGACTGTCTCTGGTTTTGGTTAAACCAACAATGTTATCCAAAACTGAAAGCACCAGAAATCGTATCAAAATCTCAAGATGCAGCTCTGCAACCATTTACTTTTTCTTGCAGGTTGATATTATAAGATTGCCCTCCAGAAACCTATAATAAGCGCCAAGCAATAGAGGAACTTCACATATCCTGACCTATCCCATATAGAGAAGCTGTAGTGTTTTTCTATTTAGGGATTCAAAGGGCAACGGAGGTTGGATGACATTGGAGCAGCATTTTGGGGCAGTGCTGCCCCCCTTCGTTCAAACTCCGCCTGGCCGTGGCCCAAGACCAAATAATGTAAACTTTAAAAATTATATACTTACCTCTGGCTTCTTCTCTCCACAGCTCCCTGCCCACGTGCACATTCCATGACGTCACAAGGTGTTGCGGCTGTGTGACGTCATATTGTGTGCTCCGCCTGCAGACCACTGCCAGGAAGAGAAGTACACAAAGCTGATGGGAGAAAAAAACAGAGGTAAGTATAGAGTCGTTTTTTAAGGGGTCTCTGCTGTTTACTTTACATTAAAGGGGGGCTCTGCTGTGGACATTTCTTTAAAGGAGATGACTGCAGTAAACATTACATTAAAGGGGGCTCTGCAGTGGATATTACATTAATGGTGTTCTCTACTGTGGACATTTCATTAAAGGGGGTTCTGCTGTGGACATCTCAGTAGTGAGGGGGGCAATGTTGTTGACATTTCATTAAAAGTGGCTCTGCTGTGGATATGTTTTATTAAAGGAAGCTCTACTGTGGACATTTCATTAAAGGGGGGTCTGCTGTGGACATTATCATAAAGGGGGGACTCTGCTTTGGACATTACATTAAAGGGGGGGTTCTGCTGTGGACATTACATTAAAGGGGCACTCTACTGTGGTCATTTTCTTAATGAGGTGGGGCTCTGCAGTGGAAATTTCCTTAAAGGAAAGCTCTGCTGTAAACATTTTTATTAGTGAGGGGAAGCTGCTGGACATTTTACTAGTGAGGGGACGCTGCTGGACATTCTAGTAAAAAGTAGTGGCTACATTTTCTACCTTATTCTCCAATCAATAAGTTTTCCCTTTTTTCCCTTCCCTTTTTTGTGGTAAAATTAGATGCCTTTGCATATACTTGGGTATGAACTGTATGTATATTTGTTTCCTCATAGTAAAAAGGCCAAAGACAAGGGTCATTATAGCTGTGTGTAGGGCTATAGAAAAGGGGGTATTATAATGTTCCCTTTTCTGTAGCCCCTTTCTGATATATAGACAGACTACAGAAAAGGTGCACTATCAGGAGGGGGTCACAGAAAAAGGGGCAGCTGCAGCAAAGGGGGAATTCTATCCCAGGATCTGCTGGAAATGGCACATTACATGACAGGGAGCATGAGTGACCGGCTTCTATATCAGCAAAGTGACTATAAAAAAATTGATTTCAAAGACGCATGTATAAAGACATCATCCTATTTTACATGACAAATGGCAAAACTAATTCTCCTAATATTTCCCTCACCAGCAATCATGTGTTACTTCTTCATAAAAAGTGATTTCTTGGTTTCCGACATCCTGTGTCCTAGTAAGAAATCTGCGGGCCTATATGAACATCTTTATTAAGTTCTTCATGTCCTTTTTCATCTTTGCTCTGCTGAGACACAGCCCTTCATCTTCTTCAATTAGCTGCAAACCCTATTATCTCTCCTGCCACATCCACGGCTTGGGTGAATGAGATAACTATTACTTCTTAGTGCCATTGGCATATTGCTCCTCGTACAGGAGCCTCATCAAGCAGGTAACGAAGCATTTTCAACAAGCTCCTTGGAGGAATGAGGCGGCAGATGAATGCCTCAATTGGGTTTAATATCTTCTGACCTTACTATGCAAAACTAACCGGTGGAAGAACGTAACTAAATGAGACTGACAGCACCATCGTACTACACGTCTACCATGATATATCATTGTTATTCTAAACTCAGTAAGACCATGGTGGGCAACAGAGCAGAGCCTGTAACAAGGGATGCTACATGGACACAGCTGCTCCCATACAACCCGCATCCCCACTGCTTTCTGAATGAACCTTACTTTTTTATATTGACCCAAAGAAAACAAAATCCTACTAGACACAAATCTTAATGGAGGTATCAATTGTAGCATTCTGCCGAAATCACATACTATGCATGTGTAGTATCTTTCAACAACCATGTTAAGCCAGAGAAAGAGGTACAGGACCTTAGCCAACCCACAATCCCTATTCCTGCCTACTTGTCAGGATTGCATTAACCCACAGGTGACAACTGGATGATAGTTCCTACTCTGAGTATGTGTTCAGAACAGAAGAAAAACAAATAGGAAGTCAGGATAACTGGCTCAAAACCATGAAGGCAGCAAGGTACTAAATTATACTGAATAACGCAAAGTGTATTGAAAAACATAGCAAGGGTCAAAATACAGATAGCACTGTAAAAGAGTCTCAGGAGTCCAGTATTACCAGCATCTCAGTGAAGTGAGGAGTATGTGTATGTGAAGTTCCTTGACACTTTCCTAACTGTGGATTGGCTCAGCCATACATCACTCCAACCACACTTGACACACACACACCTATAGATGAGCAACAAGAATACCATATGGCATCTCCAAACATTTTAACCGATAGGAAATGACAAAATATCAGAGTGATACTGATTACCTCTCATACATTGTCATCAGCAAGTGGCATACACAGGGAAGAGCTACTTCACAGACACATGTGATGCCCTGTCCTATTAGGCAAGAAGAAGCATGAAACGGTTGATACATCTAAACTTTTAGCTCCAGTATATTCCCTTTCTCCCGATGTTCACCTTGTAATAACTCTTATATGTATACTTAGGACTTGGTTAGAGACTTCTTCATCAGTGAGTGCTTTCATTGTTTTTAATTGTTAGGACCCCAAATGTACTTACATTTATTCCCAATCTGATTATTCGCTGAATTTCTTCTTGCGAGAATGTAAACAGAAGCTCGCTGACATCTCAGATTACATATAAACTTTACAGAGCACTGTAGAGATGAGAGCAGCAGGTAAGTACCTATGCTATACAAATTGATGGCACCCAGTGGCTGTGCAGTGAGAACATAGGGCCACATGGATCATAGTTTTGTCTCTCTGAGGTGAATTTTAGAGACTTTTGGCGGCTAGTTTTTGCACCTTATGTATGATCCTGTCTTTTTACTTGTGATACATGTTCAGTTTTTCCTATCCTGGCAGGCGCAAATTTTGGCTTCTTTTTGAGATTTTTTGTTGCAAATGTCTCAAATACAAGTCACGTGAGGGGGTTATATACAGGAGTGGACACAAGCCACGTGAGGAGGTTATATACAAGAGTGGACACAAGCCACGTGAGGGGGTTATATGCAGGAGTGGACACAAGTCATATGAGGGGGTTGTATACAGTAGTGGACACAAGCCACGTGAGGGGGTTATATACAGGAGTGGACACAAGCCACATGAGGGGGTATATACAAGAGTGGACACAAGCCACGTGAGGGGATTATATACAGGAGTGGACACTACTGTTAATTTGCGATTCAACATGTTGCATTTTTAATGCATTTTGAAACCTATCATAACAGCTGAGGAGAGGTGATTTTCCTAATTACCTTACTGTTAACATTTGAATATACAAAACGCATAGTAAATGCAATGTTAACACATGCGTTAATATGGCGTTTATATTGCGTTTTGTAAATGCAAATGTTAACAGTAATGTAATTAGGAAAATCACCTCTCCTCAGCTGTTGCAATTAGTCTCAAAATGCATTAAAAATGCAATTAAACCGCTACATGTGACCTCACCCTTAGAAGTAACCAAAAAAAAGGCTTCCCTCACTATTAGCCCGTCCCCTGATGAAGCCAGTTGTCTGGCGAAACATGTCGGGGGGCTAATTGTGTAGTGTTCTTTTAATAAGCAGTGTGCCAAGGGTTACTTTGTTACTATCTGATAGCTGTATTACCTCCTGAATGGTGCGGTACGATAGGGCTGGCTAAGAGATCGTTACACCTTTAGGTGATACAGTCAGCCGTGAGCTAGGCAGGATCAGAAGTTTTTAGTGAGCACAGGGGTGATCTCTCACACAGTAACAAGTGCATATCCATCTATACTAGGAACAGAGTGACAGGGACTGTGCACAATCGAGATCGTGTTCTGATCTCTAATCACAGGGCCCTATGCATTGGGTTTAGATACTAATAACCCTCTACATCAAACATTGGATAGGGACTGTGCACAACTGGGATCGTGTCTGATCTCTGATCACAGTACCCAATGCATCGGGTTTAGATGTTAATAACCCCTTGCATTATCTCTCGGGTATACCACTAAGTCACTCTGCCTGCATAGACCGCTTGACTCTGGTCTTAGCGCTCGGACGCGCTATACTGTATCATATACCTATTTGCCTGGGAATACATACTACCAGACAATTACCAAGTCTTATACCCTGCAGCCCTGACTCACTAATCCATGGACTAAGGGCCCATAGCTACAGCTTCAGTATACCACAAACACTAGTGGTTCTCTTACACTGCATCCTAACCTGAGGCACCTGTGATTTTAATATTTCCTTTTCTCAGACTGAGCAATCAGTAGTTGCACTACTACTATTTTTAAATAATTACATGAATAAAAGTGACGTTTTATAATCACGTTAGTTGTCCGGATATGGGTAATCTTGCGCCGCCTAGAGCGGACGTATGTATGCAATAAAGTGGTCACTTAATCCCTGCCGTGACAATAGGTCCATAGTTTTGAATAATTTAATATACAGGAGTGGACACAAGCCACATGAGGGGGTATATACAAGAGTGGACACAAGCCACGTGAGGGGATTATATACAGGAGTGGACACTACTGTTAATTTGTGATTCAACATGTTGCATTTTTAATGCATTTTGAAACCTATCATAACAGCTGAGGAGAGTGGATTTTCCTAATTACCTTACTGTTAACATTTGAATATACAAAACGCATAGTAAATGCAATGTTAACACATGCGTTAATATGGCGTTTATATTGCGTTTTGTAAATGCAAATGTTAACAGTAATGTAATTAGGAAAATCACCTCTCCTCAGCTGTTGCAATTAGTCTCAAAATGCATTAAAAATGCAATTAAACCGCTACATGTGACCTCACCCTTAGAAGTAACCAAAAAAAAGGCTTCCCTCACTATTAGCCCGTCCCCTGATGAAGCCAGTTGTCTGGCGAAACATGTCGGGGGGCTAATTGTGTAGTGTTCTTTTAATAAGCAGTGTGCCAAGGGTTACTTTGTTACTATCTGATAGCTGTATTACCTCCTGAATGGTGCGGTACGATAGGGCTGGCTAAGAGATCGTTACACCTTTAGGTGATACAGTCAGCCGTGAGCTAGGCAGGATCAGAAGTTTTTAGTGAGCACAGGGGTGATCTCTCACACAGTAACAAGTGCATATCCATCTATACTAGGAACAGAGTGACAGGGACTGTGCACAATCGAGATCGTGTTCTGATCTCTAATCACAGGGCCCTATGCATTGGGTTTAGATACTAATAACCCTCTACATCAAACATTGGATAGGGACTGTGCACAACTGGGATCGTGTCTGATCTCTGATCACAGTACCCAATGCATCGGGTTTAGATGATAATAACCCCTTGCATTATCTCTCGGGTATACCACTAAGTCACTCTGCCTGCATAGACCGCTTGACTCTGGTCTTAGCGCTCGGACGCGCTATACTGTATCATATACCTATTTGCCTGGGAATACATACTACCAGACAATTACCAAGTCTTATACCCTGCAGCCCTGACTCACTAATCCATGGACTAAGGGCCCATAGCTACAGCTTCAGTATACCACAAACACTAGTGGTTCTCTTACACTGCATCCTAACCTGAGGCACCTGTGATTTTAATATTTCCTTTTCTCAGACTGAGCAATCAGTAGTTGCACTACTACTATTTTTAAATAATTACATGAATAAAAGTGACGTTTTATAATCACGTTAGTTGTCCGGATATGGGTAATCTTGCGCCGCCTAGAGCGGACGTATGTATGCAATAAAGTGGTCACTTAATCCCTGCCGTGACAATAGGTCCATAGTTTTGAATAATTTAATATACAGGAGTGGACACAAGCCACATGAGGGGGTATATACAAGAGTGGACACAAGCCACGTGAGGGGATTATATACAGGAGTGGACACTACTGTTAATTTGTGATTCAACATGTTGCATTTTTAATGCATTTTGAAACCTATCATAACAGCTGAGGAGAGTGGATTTTCCTAATTACCTTACTGTTAACATTTGAATATACAAAACGCATAGTAAATGCAATGTTAACACATGCGTTAATATGGCGTTTATATTGCGTTTTGTAAATGCAAATGTTAACAGTAATGTAATTAGGAAAATCACCTCTCCTCAGCTGTTGCAATTAGTCTCAAAATGCATTAAAAATGCAATTAAACCGCTACATGTGACCTCACCCTTAGAAGTAACCAAAAAAAAGGCTTCCCTTGTCCTGGACCAGGTGCAGAATTGCGCCAAATATGGTGCAAAAACGGCAAAATGTTGCACGGTAAATCTGGAAAACAATGATACATAAGGCCCACTGCAGAAAGGTGCAGACAAGGCGTAATTGAAACAGAACAGAGTTAAAAGTTGCAAAAATGGTGCAAAAATGGCAATTTGCCTAGCTGAAACTATGATACATGTGCCCCATAGTGTCTCTGTGACTGAGCCTGGTGGCTGCACCGCAAAATATAGGACATGTCCTATATTTTGCCGGATTTGGAGGATGGCCACTTGGCTTTTAGTGGAGAAGGCAAGGAAGAGGAGTGCTTACTCCACTCACCCTTCTCCACCCGGATGTGCGCTCCAACTCCAGTGATCACACAGTCATGTGGAAGGAACCTTTAACATCAAATCTATTCCTCATTTCCAAATATTTAAGGGTTAAATATGAATTTTCACATACTGTGCAGAAACTGAACTGTGGTGCAGATTTTAAATAAGTTGGATGCCACTTCTTTCTGTGTATCTTCACTGGTGACCCTTTATTATACTGTACATAGGGGAGAATTTATGGCAAATACAAAGATAAATCTGTATGTAATAAATGTAGATTTGCTGCAAAATTGTACAAGTGGGAAGAGTCATTTGTATGGGGGTGTTAGCAGATTACTCACCTACCAAAGGTTTAGTTTCTGCAGCTTTTTTTATTTTAAACTGATTTGTCTGCCAGTGAAAAGCTGGTGCAAAGATAAAATTACAATAAAAGACTATGATCATGGGTGAATGAACCAGTGTAGATATAATGGAACCCATCAAGGGGGGGGGGGGTATAAACTAAGACATAGGGAGCAGTTTGAAATTGCAACACCCCTGGCAATGCGCATGGCAGAGGAGTAGTTGCGAATAAGCCTCTTTTACCATCCAGGACATATAGAGGTAATTGTGCAGCGGTAGATACTGCCTGGAGAGGCATGGGTTAATACTGTTTAATGTTTATCATCCAATGATGTTCCACTATTGTAACTGGAGTGTGATTGGAGAGTGAGATCACCTGATGAGGGATTAACTAAACCCTTAGTCAGGGGAGGAGTTACCTCTCTTAAGCACAGCTCTCACCACGTGAGGAGCTCACTTAGGATCCAGCTTCTGACAGAGAAGCACCACCTCGGAGCACAAGCTCTTGCTACAGGCCTCCTAGGCCTCAGCAACTCTACACTGAGTGACACAGAACTACCCAGGATTAAGCTGCAGCTTCCAGCATTGGACACAGCTACATCCCAGGCTGCCCCTGCATCCAGGCTGGTGACCCAACTCCTGAGGTTCCCTCTCCAAGATCACTCCAGTAACCTGCACTTGTACAGAATAGTTTGGCCTGTTGCTGCTGTTGGTTCGAATATAGAACTTTAAGTTACTTTTATGCACAACATTGCCTCCGTCTGGTCCCTGCTATGGCTGTATCACCATCAAGGGCGCCCCATCTATCATCCAGGGACACATACTGGATACATAAGGGCTGCCCCAGGGAGAACCAGTACCATAGCCTTTCCCTCATCTAATTTCTTGCCCACACCACCCGCTGGAGACCTGCCAGGCTGTAGGACAGCCCTCCGGTCCCCATACCAAGCATTTTGACACTAGCGTGCTTAGGCCGCAGCCACTCCGGTATTCTGGGTCCCGGCTGCCTCCAGGCCCCAAGAGAAAAAGCTAGGCCCCAGTGGGGGATGTTGCAAAATGATACATTAAATTTGTTACTGTTTGAAGTACTGTGATATAACAGTATTCATTTTTCTTAGTAGTGTGACATCACTGTGTGCATTATATTTGCATTATGACATCAAAGTCTGTATTACCCATGTACTGTGAAATCACTGTGTGTATTATCCCTGTAGTGTGACATCACTGTGTTTATTACCCCTGCATGGTGACATCACTGTGTTTATTACCTCTACACGGTGACATCACTGTGTTTATTATTCCTGTACTGTAGCAGCATTGTGTGTATTATCCTTGTCCTGTGACATTGCTGTGTATATTACCTATGTGCAGTGACATTGCTGTGTGCATTATCCTTGTAGTGTGACATCACTGTGTTTATTACCCCTGCACAGTGACATTGCTGCATTTATTATGCCTGTACTGTAGCAGCATTGTGTGTATTATACTTGTCCTGTGACATTAATGTGTATATCATACCTCCCAACATTTGTGAAAAGGAAAGAGGGACACACCCCCAATCACTCCCTGGCCACGCCCCAAATTTTAGACATATTAAAATAAATCATATTAATCAAAATCATCTCAATAAAAAAAAAAATTATCCTCATTGGGATTTGAACCCAGAACCTGCAGTGTCCATGTACAATAATAACACAGCGCCTCAACCAACTGAGCTATAATCTCAGTGATTAACAAAGTGGAGAATTTTGGTAACTAAGAACTATGACTATATACTGCCTTGGTATATAGGGAGGGATCTTCTCAGATTATTGTAATTAAGAGACTATTATTATTATTATGGAGATTATTATTATTATTATTATTATTATTATTATTATTATTATTGAGATGATTATTATTATTTTTACCATTATTAATAATCATCTCCATAATAATAAAAATAATAAAATTTATAATAATAATAATAGTCTCAATAATTACAATAATAACCTCTGAGAAGATCCCTCTCTATATATTAGTGCATTAGTCTGTGTCACAGTGTAAATGGCAGATAACATGTCTTAGTTACCAGAAATCCTCAGCTCTGTATCACTGGGCTTATAGCTCAATTAGTTAAGCTTCTGTCTATGGTGCAGAGGGTCCCAGGTTCGAATCTTAGCCTGGGCAAAACTTTATGTAATTTAATTATATAAAGAGCTTGTGTCTGGGGAAGCCCTGGAGACCATATATGGACAGATGGTGATCTGACCTGATGACGTGGTCCCTGCTCTCTCCACTAAGCCGACACTTCTCTGAAAAGGATTCCCTGCCCGATGTCTGCTCTGGGGAACCCTAGGAGATGCAGGGACCACATATGGACAGATGGAGATCTGAACCTGATGACGTGGTCCCTGCTCTCTCCGCTAAGCCCGACACTTCTCTGAAAAGGATTCCCTCCCGATGTCTGTAGAAGCCATTCTGTACTGTGAGTTCAGGCTTTCAAAGTATTTACTATGGGGATACAGCGGGACCTGGGGGGAGAATCTGTGACAATCTCATAGCTGCCCGTGACGCGGGGCAGAGGTACGAAAAACGGGAAAGTCCCGTCAAAATCGGGACGGTTGGGAGCTATGGTGTATATTACCCCTGTACAGCGCTGTGCATATTATTCCTGTACAGTGACATCACAGTGTGTATAATCTCTGTACGCTGGTGTGTGTGTCATTATTGTCTTTATTCTATTAGATCACTGTTTATTATCTCAGTACTTTAAAAAGTATAGTATTGAAGTGTTATATAGTATTGAAGTGTTATATAGTATTGAAGTATTAGCGACTGTAGTATCCCTATACACTGACATCACTGTGTGCATTTCTCTTTTACCATGTCAACATTCTGAGCATTTGTCCTGTAACATATGAGTGTCTTTATTATCCCTATAGTGGGACATTCCTATGTGCATTATTACTCTCTAATGACATCGCTGCCCTGTGCTGTGACACCACTGTGTGCATCATCTCTGTATTGCAACATCAATGTCTATTATGATTTAAACAGTTTTCATAGATTTAAATAAGGTTAGTGTTCTTTAACTATAAAAAACACAGAACAAAAAAAAACAATATTGTGTGTATGAGCATTATTTCTGTATTATATTTCCTAACGTCACAATTTTATATTCTTTATAATAAGCTGGAATGAAAAAAAGTTGGTAGTCATTTTTATTATTTATTTAATTTAGACATTTTTCTCCATTAAAATGTATACTGTACAGAACGCAAATTGGGGCACATTTACTTACCCGGTCCCATGGAGTTCATGAAAGTGCATTGCCCGACTATGATGCACTGTGCCGCAATTGTGT
Organism: Engystomops pustulosus; assembly: GCF_040894005.1. Taxonomy (NCBI): domain Eukaryota; kingdom Metazoa; phylum Chordata; class Amphibia; order Anura; family Leptodactylidae; genus Engystomops; species Engystomops pustulosus. The sequence goes on along the minus strand of NC_092419.1, from coordinate 80,295,366 downwards.
GTCCGAAATCCTGCATGTGTCTCTTCTCCACTCAGGTCCTCCGGAGTTCACCATCTTCTTCCTGGTGCATGTAAGTGCATTGTCTTGCAACACAAATTAAAAGTTAAATCCCACGCTCAGTCCGAATCAGTCGGATCATCTGATGGCCCCCCCCCCTGTCGCATGGAAGCCAGCGCAGCAGCGCAAAAACCGTGAACGGTCCGACGAAAGTGCGATCTGCGACCCTTAGTAAATAAGCCCCATTGTTTTATTTTCAGGGATTTTTTATTTTTTTTTAAAACTTTTTCTTTGTGAATTTACTCTTAGATAAAAACACTCCCCTTAGACCAACCACGGCATCAGAGGGGTTATATGATTCCTAATCACAGTTGCCTTTGATGCCGGAACATAGTGAAAAAACGTAATAATTATTTTAGCCTGATAAATAATCTGATATATAATAAATGGGATTTCCCACTATTTCCTCACATTCCTGGATTATCTAGACATTATTAGGATGATTACCTCCCCAGACACAGAGATTTACATGTTCACAGCCCCGTTGTGTACTGATATCATTATCATACATTAGGGGAGCACTGTATTGTAAATGTGTCAGTGATTTCCTATGGATATTGACACGGAATGATTTATTAGCAAGCCTCTAGAAAATCAACACGCTTGGGTTTTTCCGAGATGTTTTGTGATCTTGCTCACATTAACTAAAACAGCATGTGCTGTGCATTGCATGATGCTGGTGTAATGTGCTGAGCTCAACATCAGACGCCTCACTTTTCAAAGGCAATAAACATGTTCTATATGTTAGAATTCCCACTAACTCATCATTAAGCCTGTTATAAATTTTCTTAAAAGTGGAAACAAATACTGGGAATAACACAGGCGTCGGAATCCTCCACTACATTGCTCGGAGCTGTGTAAGCTGAAATGGAACATTTGCAACAAATATAAGGCTATTACAGAGAAAGGTAAAAAATGACACAGCCACTGGATGAGATAGATAAATAAAGACGTCCTACGAGAGTGGAGGGATTGTGCGTGTCATATATAGACCAGCATCATTAGAGGAAGTAATGGGAGAACTATGAGAATAGACTTTTATAAGACACAAATAAACCATTACAAAACTGGGTCAACTACCTGGAATCCTATGTACGGTCATAAAGAGGTACTGAGTCGTATCGGGTGGAATTACTAGCTCATGCTTTGGTGAACAAATTGGGATGGTAATAATAGATGGTATGAGACATACGGATTGCTACAAATGTTTGGGTTTCTCTATATGTAAAATTCCTTTATTTGGCAATAAAAGGGTCCCATTTATGAGCAGTTTCTCTTCTTACTGTGCCCCCTCCAGCAGATCCCTTTCATACAGTGCCCCCTCCAGCAGCTCCCATTCATACTGTGCCCTACCCAGCAGCTCCCCTTCAGATTGTGCCCCCCCTCCTCCAGCAGGTTCCCTTCATACTGTGCCACCTCCTCAGATCCCCTTCATACTCTTCCCCGCAACCAGCTCCCCTTTGTACTGTGCTACTCCAGCAGCTCCCCTTCTTATTGTGCCCCCTCTAGCAGATCCCCCTCATACTGTTGCCAAGGTGTGTCTTTGAAAACAGTCTAATTTGGGGTGAGGCTGAAGCCAGCACTGTTATAGGAATCTGGTAGCTGCCTTCTTTCACCTCTTGGTCCCTGTCCCTTTGCTGTGAACCTGAGGCTTTGTAGTGTCAAGACCAAGAGATGGGACACTCACTATGCAGGTGAAATAAGTCAGTGAAGGAGGCAGGTGACAGCTGTGTCACTCACATCTCCTCTGCGCTCCACCTCCTGGTCCCTATGAGGCCACTAAAATAAAGTTCTGAACAACCACTTCAAATAAATGAATTTGAACATACATTACTGCTTTTGTCATAATATGCACATAAAAATGTGAGGTTCATAGCACAATGTTAGTTTTTACCCAATAACGTAGCGTTCCATACTTAGTTTATTTTTTCCATTATATAGCACTTATCTTATCAATGCTGTGATATAAAGATTGGACTCATAGTAGAAAGAACAGTGATATTCAGCAGTGAAAACACATTCTTACTGTTGAGGCCAGTGGTTGGCCGCAGTGGTCGTGGGTATCCCTACTTGTCTGCTCTTCCAGCAATAGACAAAAGGAACCTGCACTGAATTGGGAACCCTGAGCAGGGTATTTTTTAAATTTCATTTTTTTCCACAGTGTTTCTGGTGAACCCCTTTCACATAACTGTTCTCCTGATATTACTTTCTATTCTAGTCAACTCTATTCTAAATCTGCATTTATTGCACTCATACTGTAAGTTGTGCTGCACAACTTCCCTAAAAACATAACCCATTTACAATGTAAAGAGTTCTTATATGTTTTTGAATCCATCCCAGAAGTCTCTAGAGCACTTTTGTCAAGTCACTTTTAGGAAATAATAGATGTTCAGTGACACAATGAAGAACATTTCTGGAACATTGTGAATGCATATAATGAGGCAGCAGATATTTTGCAATTTCAGAAACAACATCATAAGTTCAAGGGTTTGAGGTTTCTGCAGGGGTGTAACTACAGCGGCATCAGCCACAGCACCCACTATGGGGCCCTAAGTGTCAGGGGGCCCCGGAATCTGACCAAACACACTAAAGAATGCAGCAAGTGCACCATTATACACATATTGGGGTCATTTACTAAGGGTCCGCGGACCCTTTCCTTTTTGCTCCAAATTGCCAAAGGATCTTGGTGCACAGGCACCGGCTTGCATGCGACAAATATCGGGGGGCTTGGACGTCAGACAACCTGATTGATTCGGACAAGATTTAACATTTAGAATTGTGTTGCAAGGCACGCACTTACAAGCACCAGGATGAAGAAGGTGAACTCCGGCGGACCGCGGCACAGAAGTGACGGATGCAGGAACTCGGGCACACTATCGGGCACACGATCATGAATCGAGCCGGACTTCATCCTCGTCGGACCGTCCGAATCGGTGATAGTGACAGGACCAAGCAAGTAAATTTGCCCAATTATGTTGCACATTGTACATTGCACATATGTATATAACAGTCCACACACTGAAGCTCAGACAAGAAATGTCGCGAAAGGGGACAGCAGAAAAACAGGACCAGGGATCTCTCATCTCCAATTCCTGCCATGTACTTCCCTAATGTGGTCAGCAGCTACTGGGACAGATCTGTGTAAGTGTACAAATGTATATATCAGTGCATAAATGTATGTATGTGTATTGAGTATATAAATGTGCGCAAATACAAATATGTATATTCTCTGAGTGGGCCCCAGTCAGAATTCTGCTATGGGGCCCTGCCGCTCCTAGTTACGCCAATGTGTTTTTGTATTATAAAACAAAAATTAAGAGAACATGTTTTTATGGAGTAGGATGGGTGACACCTTATTTTACCTCTGTACTTCAGTCCATTTCTATTTCCATTTTCTGTTTGCGTGTTATTTAATACAATAACATTCTTAACCTATTTTCCCCCATGTAAAAGATCATGAATCACTGTGGATGGGGCATTTTTCCAACCCATACTTAGGGCCGATGCTGCCAAAGTCTTCTACATCTTTGGCACCATCTATGGTTGTTGTCTGAAATCACTGTGTTGGCATGGGATGCCAGATTTTGTTTTGCAGTTCAGTATTTTTCATTTCTCTACTACATTTATAGTGTAGCCTATAAACCTTTCTTGTTCTCTGTGACGGATTCTGGATAAAGCCATGACAGGTAACTGTAAATGCTATGAGCATGAGAACATGTTAAGCTACATGATCCATAGATAATGACATGGTTTTGAAGGAAGCCACATGCATTGTGATATTTCCTGTTGGAGGATCTGTTTCTCATTGCGGAGACACAGCGGTGTATGGCAAGTTATTTTTCAGGCAATTCTCCTTGGGAAGAAAAGTATGCAAATAAACTCATATCAGCCAAACCAGAGACACCCATCTGTAGACGGCACTGTTTTAGGGTTCTTGCTGCTCTTGAGTACAGAAAATGGGTTCTAGGAGACTGATTGGTTGCCTTAGATATAACCCTACTTGCTGCAGATAAACATCACATCCAAACCTTCAGTAACCCTGGTCAGCCCTCAGGGCCACTTTGGCACATTGCTTGGCCGTGAACAAATATTACAAAAGTGGGCCCCATTCTCTCTGAGGGAAAACCATAAACAACATAAGGGTAGTAGTACTGTGCAGTGCCCATATATACAGAATAAGAGTACTAGTACTGTACATTACCCATATATACAGAATACGAGTACTAGTAGTGTACAGTATAACATATACACAGAATAAGAGTACTAGTACTGTGCAGTACCCATATATACAGAATACGAGTACTAGTAGTGTACAGTATAACATATACACAGAATAAGAGTACTAGTACTGTGCAGTACCCATATATACAGAATGCGAGTACTAGTACTGTACAGTACCCATATATATATAGAATACGAGTACTAGTAGTGTACAGTATAACATATACACAGAATAAGAGTACTAGTACTGTGCAGAACCCATATATACAGAATACGAGTACTAGTAGTGTACAGTATTACATATACACAGAATAAGAGTACTAGTACTGTGCAGTACCCATATATACAGAATTCGAGTACTAGTAGTGTACAGTATAATTTATACACAGAATAAGAGTACTAGTACTGTACAGTGCACATATATACAGAATAAGAGTACTATTACTGTACAGTACCCATATATATAGAATACGAGTACTAGTAGTGTACAGTATAACATATACACAGAATAAGAGTACTAGTACTGTTCAGTACCCATATATACAGAATAAAAGTACTAGTACTGTACAGTGCCCATATATACAAAATAAGAGTACTAGTACTGTACAGTACCCATATATACAGAATAAAAGTACTAGTACTGTACAGTGCCCATATATACAGAACAGAATAAGAGTACTAGTACTGTACAGTACCCATATATACAGAATAAAAGTACTAGTACTGTACAGTGCCCATATATACAGAATAAGAGTACTAGTACTGTACAGTACCCGTATATACAGAATAAAAGTACTAGTGTTGTGCAGTACCCATATGTACAGCATAAGAGTATTAGTACTGTGTAGTACACATATACACAGAATAAGAGTATAAGTACTTTGCAGTACACATATATAATGAATAAAAATACTAGTTCTGTATAGGACCCATACACACAGAATAAGAGTACTAGTACTGTGCAGTACCCATATACACAGAGTAAGAGTACTAGTACTGTTTAGTGCCCACATGTACATAACAAGAGTATTAGCACTGTGCAGTGCCCATTTACATAGATCAGAAGTAGAAGTAGTGTGAAAAACCTATACGTACAAAACAAGGGTAATCATATTCTTGTTGCTTGAAAGCAAGAGAAATAATCCAGCGTGCTGCATCCGGATGATTAAAAACTTCTTAGGTTTATTATGGACCCGTAGTCCGAAACAAGCAGATAAAAGGACGACCACCGCCGTAGTCACAGCACAGCAAAACAGCAAAGTGTAGAGGTTAGCCTACTCCACCCAACGCGTTTCTAGTGTCATCCGACACTCTTATTCTTGCGCTATATAAATAAAGGAATTAATATTATACATGATAGGAGCAGTAGTACTGTGCTGTGCCAAAATATACATGATAGGAGCAGTAGTCTTGTGCTGTGTCAATATATACAGGATATGAGTGGTAACACAATGTGATTCCCACATACACAGTATAGAACTATTAAACTGTCACAAAAAAACTGGCTGTATTCTCCATAACAACCAATCAAAGGGTGGCTTTTAGTTTGTATTATGCTCCTGAAAAATGAAAGCAAAGTTGTGATCCGTGGATATGGGCAATAAAAGACAAGTTTTCTTTCTAGTTCAATATGTTACTTTCATTGATCTACTACAGACCTGTAATAACTCCAAGTGCAGCCATGTGTTGTCTCTATTAAACAATTTGTTTCCCTGTAGAAGAAATGTTTCAAGGGGACAATTCATACAGCATAAATGGCATTCCCACTGTTATTTTCTCATACAGGTTTGATGGCTGACCACAATGGAGCCAACTGATGCCATTTACTGAAGTGAGTCCAGTGACGTCTGACCTCACTAGAACCCAGTGATGCCATTAACTGAAGCGGGTCCCATGACCCAGTGATACCATTGTCAGAAGTGGGTCCCGTGATGTCTGACGTCACTGGAACCCACTGATGCCATTAACTGAAGCTGGTCCTATGACCCAGTGATGCCACTGACTGAAGTGGGTCCCGTGATGTCTGACATCACTGGAACCCACTGATTCCATTAACTGAAGCTGGTCCCAGGACCCAGTGATGCCACTGACTGAAGTGGGTCCCGTGATGTCTGACATCACTGGAACCCACTGATGCCATTAACTGAAGCTGGTCCTATGACCCAGTGATGCCACTGACTGAAGTGGGTCCCGTGATGTCTGACATCACTGGAACCCACTGATTCCATTAACTGAAGCTGGTCCCATGACCCAGTGATGCCACTGACTGAAGTGGGTCTCGTGATGTCTGACATCACTGGAACCCACTGATTCCATTAACTGAAGCTGGTCCCAGGACCCAGTGATGCCACTGACTGAAGTGGGTCCCGTGATGTCTGACATCACTGGAACCCACTGATGCCATTAACTGAAGCTGGTCCTATGACCCAGTGATGCCACTGACTGAAGTGGGTCCCGTGATGTCTGACATCACTGGAACCCACTGATTCCATTAACTGAAGCTGGTCCCATGACCCAGTGATGCCACTGACTGAAGTGGGTCTCGTGATGTCTGACATCACTGGAACCCACTGATTCCATTAACTGAAGCTGGTCCCAGGACCCAGTAATGCCACTGACTGAAGTGGGTCCCGTGATGTCTGACATCACTGGAACCCACTGATGCCATTAACTGAAGCTGGTCCCATGACCCAGTGATGCCACTGACTGAAGTGGGTCCCGTGATGTCTGACATCACTTGTACCCACTGATGCCATTAACTGAAGCTGGTCCCAGGACCCAGTGATGCCACTGACTGAAGTGGGTCCCGTGATGTCTGACATCACTGGAACCCACTGATTCCATTAACTGAAGCTGGTCCCAGGACCCAGTGATGCCACTGACTGAAGTGGGTCCCGTGATGTCTGACATCACTGGAACCCACTGATGCCATTAACTGAAGCTGGTCCCAGGACCCAGTGATGCCACTGACTGAAGTGGGTCCCGTGATGTCTGACGTCAGTGGAACCCAGTGATGCCATTGACTGAAGCAGTCCCATGACGCTTGATACTTCTGGCCAAGTTGGCAGTGCCAGAGAACCAGAGGCTACCACAACATTTGAACCAGGCGCCAGAGCAGGATAAGTAAGGATTCTTTTAAAACCCATTTAAAGCAGGAATAGAAATAAACCCCCAAATGGTATATACTGAAATAACACCTTCCTGTTCCTAAATTTATAAATTAAATAAATGCTATTTCATATGTTCTCTGCAATCGAAGGACTTGAACAGGCAATTCCCTATAATATCTCTGTGGGACAACACATTTTGACCTGTCATTTTTCATTGTGCAGAATGGTTTAGAACATCATTATTAAGAAGTACCTGTCACATCACGAAAATTTACACAATAGTTGCATTGTGTGATGACTCCCATCATTACTTTCCAGTCCACATTCTCGTCTGTCTCTTGGTTTTACTCAAGTTAAACTAAGAAGACAATTTGGTATGAATTATCATCAAGTACATCTGTAATGAGTCAAAGAGCTTAAACCGGGAACTAGGCTGACTGTATCCCTGTGTGTCCTGGCACGATCCCCGCTCAGCCTTCTTGGCATGATCCCATTAGCTCCTTTTTAATTTATTGAAATTATTTAGGACTGGATCATCCCAATAGTCAGACATAAGTGCAATGGTTTGTGTAGAAAATAAAGATTTCTGCAAACACGTTTACCTGCTGGCCCACCCAGCATGCTTGAATGAGATGTGAAATTGACTGGCTGAAAAGTCAGGGGTTAGATCTCAGTAATAGGAAAGAACTGAAAAGGCTGACTGATGGAAGCTGATCCAGATGGGAAGTGCATTGTAATATTACAGCATGGCATCTCACAGCATAGGTTTCAGCTCGGGCCCAGATTTCCTGGTAAATCACTGCACTGAAAGCCTCATCTGGCCACGGTCCAGGTTCCTTCTGTGATTATTAATTAGCATCAAAACCTCTTTGTTGTGTTTTACCCTGAACATTAAAAAGCGAGAGCTCCAACATGGTGATAACGTAATAATAAAAAAATATTCACCACAAAAGAATTGGAGTTATTTAATAGCGTCCATGGAGCTGATAAAACCTTCCATCCGAACGTCCCTTAACGCTTTACAAAACCGCTGTCGCTATTTTTCCCCGGCATGCTGTCATTTTTTTTTTAATAACAGCAGGACAATAATAATTGTTAATTAAAGGCTCAGCCCTGCCGTGTCAATATGCATTGTCATTTCCATTAAGCATTATGTTAGGGAACATTAGAAAAACATGAGTCTAGTTAGAGTATAGGAGAACAAAGCCGATAAATAGCTTCCTATTCCACGGCTTTGTACATAATTATATACTTTCAACATAAGCCTTAACACATGGGAATTCAGATTTTAAGTCTAGCCGCGTTGTAAAAATAAATGATAACATAAAATATATATCTGTATGTATCACTGGCCAATAAGGAGCAGGGAAGCTACGTGAAGTTACGCAGATGGCAATGAAACACGTACTTATAAAACATGCGGAGTACTGGCTACACAGTGTGTATGTAATTTGTAGGGGTCATTACGTGAGACTGGATGGGAGTGCACAGCACCATGTACCCATTCCTAAAACAATATACATTAGTGCATGTCCATTATGCTGAATCACAAAACCTTAATGTTACCGATACTTGTAAGGAAATTATTAACAGACCTGGACGCATATTATATAACAATGTGTTTTTCAGCAACATCAAGGGGGCAGTTCTTGGCGCAGAGTCGCCGCCGACTCATTTATCTTGAAGTTTTCCCAGGATGCTTTTGTGAAATACAATGGCAGATGTGATCTGGAAAAGCATGCTGGGAGATCATATAATGGGTTAAGCTAAACAGTAATGACTTGAAAGTATAGCAGGTATTAAAAAAGAACTGCTTACATTCTTGTAGCCAAGCCTGTAATAAAGGCTGAACTCCCTGGGAAACCGACTGATGAGGATGATGAAGTCAGGGGCTGCAGTTATGGGACGGCACCGGCCGAAGATAAAATGCCACTACTCATGGGGGAGTAAATTGTTACAGCAGCAAGCTACCTACAGCGGCGTGTTTTACTGCATAGTCAGGAGATCATTTTGGAATTTTGCATACATCAGGCTCTCATATCTACAGCATCGCAGGGTGAATACAGTATATTCCTTCTTATGAACAAATTATTTTAGTTTACTGGATTTTTTACCCTATCATTCAGTGAAAACTGCTTTCTACCTCTTCTGAATCTGGTGCAGAAAATAAACCTATTCATAAGTATACAGAATATATCAGTGTAGTTGGCTTTGGGAGGAATTATTAAAAAGCTATTCGAGAAGGCCAATCATAGTATCATAGTTTATACGGATGAAAAAAGACACATGTCCATCAAGTTCAACCAAGGAAGGGATTGGATGAGAAAGGGATTTACAGGAAACAATTCTATATAGCATTGCTGTCAATGTTATTTCGGTGTAAAAAGGCATCTAGACCCTTCTTGAAGCTCTCTACTGTCCCTGCTGTGACCAGCGCCTGAGGCAGGCTATTCCACAGTGTGACAGTTCTCACAGTAAAAAAGCCCTGTCGCCTCTGGTGATTAAAACTTGTTTTCTCCAGACAGAGACAGTGCCCCCTCGTCTTTTGATTTGATTTAATCTGAAACAACTTGCCACCATATTTTTTGTATGGACCATTCATATATTTATATAAATTAATAATGTCCCTCGTAGTCGTCTCTTTTCCAGACTAAATAAATCTAATTGTTTTAATTTTTCCTCATAACTGAGACCCTCCATACCCCTTATCATTTTTGTGGCTCTTCGTTGAACCTTCTCCAGCTCCTGGGCGTCCTTTTTATGGACCGGTGCCCAGAACTGGACAACATATTCCAGGTGACAATGTAAATTGTCAAAGCCATTGCAGCATGACTTACTGATGATTTTATTGAAAAAGAAAGTTTGTGTTCTACTCATTTCCTTTCTCCCAAATTACTTGCATTTTAGAACAGCTTTGTGCACTACACAACACAGGGTTTTTTTGCAATTTTTTTTTTAGTAAAAAAATTGCAAGGGTCTTCTGCCGCCACTGCTAGATATGGACCAATTTGATATGCTTGTGCAGCGCTGCGTAATCTGTGTGCACTATATAAATAAATAATTATTATTATTAATTATTATTATAACTTGTGATTTATTAGAATAACTACAAACAAATCTCAAGGTCACTCCATTACCCCCCACCCTTATGGTGTATGTGCTACGATTATTTTAATCATGGGATTATTTTGTGATCCTAAAGAGATTTGTAAAAGGGCCAATGCCACTTTAATAAATATGAGAGGCAGTGGAGCTCTAAAGGGAGGCATAGAACTATCACAAGGAGCCTGCTTCATGATAAATAACTGTCTATGTACAGTAGAATCATGTATTACGCAATTGGACAGGACCTAAAAATTGGCCCATATCAGTAGTGTTGCTTTATTCTTTTAGATTTATGTATACAGTATATATATGAACTACTGGTCAAAAGTTTCAGGTCACTTAGAAATTTCCGTATTTTTTAGAAAAGCACATGAAGCTAACGTTAAATGAAACATAAATACACTCTATACAAGGGGTCCCCAAATTACAGCCCCGTTGCATCCCCGTCGCCTTCGGCAGTCGGGCAGGGACCTCCGTAAGTCTGGACAGGAAGCTCCTGCCTGTCTCTGTATAGGGCTTGATGTGGCTGGAAACGGCCGCTGGAGCACTATTACAGTAGGTGGAGTGATGTGGTCAGTAGACAATCCCAGCACACATCGCTCTTTGAACCTGGATACACGGCCATGTGATGACATCATCGCGCAGCCACGCACCCCTTCCTATCCGGCAGCAGCCAGAAGAAAGAAGATGCGAGAGCCACTGCCAGAGGTGAGTATAAGATTTTTTTTTTTATGCATTATGGGGGCATTAAAGGAAATAATTAATGGTGGGGGGCAGCATAGGAAATAATTATGAGGGGCAGCATATGAAATAATTAATGATGGAGGGGCAGCATAGGAAATCATTAATGATTGAGGAGCAGCATATGAAATAATTAATGGTGGAGGGGTAGAATAGGAAATAATCAATGGTGGAGGGACAGCACAGTAAATAATTAATTGGAACCAGACATTGACCATCTTATCAACCAAAAGCAGGCTCATACTTCCCATTGAGATGCTGGTAAGTGCTCGCTCTTTACTTTAAATATTGTATTTGTTTTTGCTTTGTATTTTCTGCTTTGTATCTTCAAAATAAGATATGTGCAGTATACAGAGGAATTTCTTTTTTAAACTTTAGTCTGGACCTCCAATGGTCTGAGAGGGACCATTAACGGCTCCCTATTTAAAAAGTTTGGGGACTCCTGCTCTATACATTGTTAATGGGGTAAATGACTATTCTAGAGGCAAATGTCTGGTTTTAAATACAATAGCTACATAGGTGTATATAGGCCCATTTCCAACAACCACCACTCCAATGGTTTAATGGTACATTGGGCACAGTTCAAACTACACTATGAGCAGTTTGCCTGTGTGTAGTGCAGAGGGCGTCAGATTAAGGCTTTCTGGCACACATTCTGCATGATATGGCACCCTCTGCATTGCTCTGACAGATTGCACCACTTTTTTGGTGCACCTTTAACATGGGGTGTGCAATGCATTTCTGTTGGACTTTGCATGTTAAATCTGGCACACGGTTCAACTGAGCACCTGAACACCCCCTTCACTGCAGAAATTTGTGTTGCATGAAGAATAGTGCAGCAGCACCACAAAACGGTTGCAAGTGACACAAATGTGGCGCAAGCACTTCTTAAATACCTGTGCAAGCAGTTTCCCTTAGTAAATGTGCCCCAGTGTGTATGCTATCTGTGTAAGAAGGCTAATGGATGTTTAGAAATTCCTTGAAAACTATTGTTCACGTATAATAGCACAGCTGAAAACAGTTTGGATGAGAAGCTATAAAACTGACCTTCCTTTGAGCTGGTTGAGAATCTGAAGCATCACCATTTGTTTGTTCTATGAAACTCTCACAATGGGCAGAAAGAAAAACCTTTCATGTAAAAATCGACAGTGTATTCTTGTTCTTAAAAATGAAGGCCATTCCATGCGATTAATTGCCAAGAAACTGAAGATTTCCTACAACTGTCTGTACTACTACCTTCAAAGTAGAGCACAAACAGGTTCTAACCAGAGTTTATTATGAGTAGTGGGAAGCCCCACTGCACAACTAAGCAACAAGATAAGTAAATTAGAGTCTCTAGTTTGAGAAACCGATGCCTCACAGTACCACAAGTGGCAGCTTCATTTAAAAGTAAGGTTTGCGCAAGCAGAAGGATTACTTTCCAACAATGGGGGAAAACATATGGACGTCTTCTACTGTGGTTATGGTCCACTGTTTTCTGCTCTTCATTGATAAAGACAATACTATGTGCAGATAAACCAAGACACCGAAAAAGTGAGCATGTTTTATGATTATCCTACTGGAACCTATTTACTACATTTGAGTTGTTTGCGCTCTGTGTCTCCTCTTGTCTCGATACAGCAGCTAGCCATTCTATAGCTTCATTAAAAAGTACCCGTCAAACACCAGTGTCAACCTCTACAGTTAAAAGGCGACTCCAGGATGCTGGCCTTTACAGCAGAGTGGCAAAGAAAAAGCCATATCTGAGACTGAATAATAAAAGTAAAGATTAATACAGGCAGTGCCCGGGTTACGTACAAGATAGGGTCCGGAGGTTTGTTCTTAAGTTGAATTTGTATGTAAGTCAAAACTGTATATTTTATAATTGTAGATCCAGAAAAAAAAAATTTGGGCCCCAGTGACAATTGGAGTTTAAACATTTTTTGCTGTAATGGAACCAAGGATTTTCAATAAAGCTTCATTACAGACACCTTACAGCTGATTATTGCAATCTAGGATTATAGTAAAGTATTCAGAAAGCTTCACCAGAGGTCAGAGGGGTCTGTCTGTAACTATGGGTTGTCTGTAAGTCGGGTGTCCTTAAGTAGGGGACCGCCTGTAAAAGAACACATACAATGGACAGAAGAATATTGGAAAAAAGTTTTATGGACAGACACATCTAAGTTTTAGGTGTTTGGATCATACAGAAAAACATTTGCGAGATGCAGAACAACTGAAAAGATGCTGGAAGACGCCATCTGTCAAGCATGGTGGAGGTCATGTGATGGTCTGGGGTTGTTTTGATGCTGTTAAAGTGGGAGATTTGTACAAGGTCAAAGGGATTTTGAATAAGGAAGGCTATCACTCCATTATGCAACACCATGCCATACACTGAGGATAGAGCTTGATTGGAGCCATTTTCATCCTACAACAGGACAATGACCCAAAGCACCTCTGAATTATACATGAACTATTTAGGGAAGAAGCAGCAGCTGGTATCTATCTGTAATGGAGTGGTCAGCCCAGTCACCAGATCTCATCTCCACTGAGCTTTTGTGTGAGCAGCTTGACCGTATGGTACACATAAAGTGCCCATCAAGCCAATCCAACTTGTGGGATGGGCTTCTGAAAGCATGGGGTGAAATTTCTCAAGATTACCGCAGCAAATGAACAGCTAGAAGGCCAAAGGACTGCAATGCTGGAATTGCAGTAAAGGGAGCATTATTTGATGAAAGCAAAGTATGAAGAAGAAAATTATTATTTCAAATGAAAAAATACTTCAAACCTTGTCAATGTCTGGACTATTTTTTCAATTCATTTCAAACTCATTTGAAAATTAAAAGTATGAGTTTTCATTGAAAAAATGTCTGAGTGACCCCAAACTTTTGAGCGGTAGTATATATATAAGGCAAAAGCATAATTTTGCTAATTTTTTCAGAAGGACCTTTACTGTGATATTTGGGTCTCCAAGTAGTTGAACTTAGCCACATATAAGACTAATTATCCCCATGGGTATATGATCAATGAGGGGAGTTCTCAAAGGATCAACTCCCTGAGAAACACATGACTATGGACCTGCGACACATTGGGTCATTTTAAGGGTTAAATAAGTGGTGTCTACTAAGAGGTGTTGCTTTGTGTGCAGAAGAAATCTTCTATGTTTTTCTAACCCTGCCCATCCCTTTATGACCACCAAGTAATAAATGAATAAAATATTAAGACTTTATGCAAGAAGGAAACATTATTTTAGGTTGATACTGAATTCCCTTTAGTTTTATGATTCACATTGTGTTGTGTGAGAGACATTTGAGGCTGTAAAAAAACTAAATACTTTACTCTCTGTTCCTAAAATTGTACATAGCATCATTTATAGCATAATACATTTAAGACAGGTGTTTAAGGGTTTCAAATTATCTTTAAGTATGAGGTGAATTATCTAATGGCGAAGCACATATGTTGCTCCAAAGATGCTGCTTTCTATCTTCCTTGCACATCTGACGTTCCCGAAGGCTTCCTTGCATGTCAGCTACAGATGCATCACATTGTGCTTGTGCTGCGGAGGATTCTGGGCATTGACCTACAAATGAACAGCAATGAGAAAATATGAGCTTTAGTGCCCACATGTGCTTAATTACCAGGAGCTGCTCACATTCAGCTCTCATGCCCATCACGAGGAGAAAAAGGGTATTAGACATCGAAAACTTCATTCTCTAGACCATTCATGCAGGTGCCTTCCTGTGTGACTATGACAGCATGACTGAAATATGTGCGTTCATTAACACCTCGCATGATACGAAGGGGAACATCATTGTTACACCTACTTAGCTCAATCATTCTGCAACCTGAGCTTTTCATGGAGCGTAATCAAACAAAAGGCAGGAAAACTCTAGTGCACCTTTACCACAGAACCAGTGTCCTGGAGGGGTATAATGCTCACTCACCATAAAATAATGTGTTTTCTCATTCGTTCCTTCCTCTTGTTCCACCAAATCCCTCTGTGCGGCTGCGGCTCTTTAATAAACCAGCTTGAATTACGGCACATTAAACCTGTGAAAATGTGGGAAATCTCAGATATTTTCCTCCTATGATGTGCTTTATGAGTATGTGGCACATATTCCCTGCCAGGACATTAGGATTACAGCTGATCACCTGGGTCTTCTGCCAGTTGCTGATTTTACAAGGTTTTAAATATCATTTAAATAGAGAAAAAATTATGGAAGAGTAACCAAATCTCTTACAATGTGAGTAAAGGCCCCATGGAAAGTTCAGTAAGTGACAATCCAATTTCACACAATGTATGTGGCTTTTCATAGGATGACAGAACTCAGCACCTTCTCTCAAAGCTCTAGCCCTTTAAATATAACAAAGATCTGAAGGAAATGGTTCCCCAGCCAATGCTGAACCATATTACAAGTCATCTGAGACTCTTTTGGGTTATCAAAGTCTCATCTTCTAGGTTATCTAGGTCTCATATTCCAGGTTATCCAAGTCTCATCTTTTGGGTTATCGAAGTCTCATCTTCTAGGTCAGTGGTGGCGAACCTATGGCACGGGTGCCAGAGGTGGCACTCAGAGCCCTTTCTGTGGGCACCCAGGCCTTCACCCCAACACAGAGTTTGCTAGATAGGACTCAAGGCTTTCTCCTGTGGTCCAATACAGTCCAGGACATGCCATGCTCAGAGCTATTTTAAAGCAACTTCCTTGGTTGCCAGTACTACAGGAGGAACGAGAAAGTGTGGATAGAGATGGATTGTCAATGGAGCTCCTGCTCTTGGTCCCCTGGAGAAAAGCTACAATCCAATGTTCTCCATCTTTCTATTGTATTGGTGTCCTCAGGATGCCAATATGATTAAAACCGGTTTTTACAGCAGGGATCAATAAGATACTGCTTATATTGTCATGTTGGCACTTTTCAACATATATGTGGGTTTTGGTTGTAGCTTGGGCACTCGGTCTCCAAAAGCTTCGCCCTCACTGTTCTAGGTTATCTAGGTCTCATCTTCCTGGTTATCTAAGACTCATCTTTTGGCTTATCAATGTTTCATTTTGTGGGTTATCCATGTCTCATCTTGTAGGTTATCCAGGTCTCATCTCCCGGGTTATCCAAGTCTAATCTTCTAGGTTATCCAAGTCTCATCTTCTAGGTTGTTCAAGTCTCATCTTCTAGGCTATCCAAGTCTCATCTTCTCGGCTATCCAAGTCTCATCTTCTAGGCCAGTGATGGCGAACCTTTTAGCGGCTGAGTGCCCAAAAAGACACCCAAAACCCCCCTTATTTATCGGGAGGTGCCAACCAAAAATTAAAGCAGTAACTTACTGCTCCATGTTCTTCAACAATCATATTGCCCTCCTTAGGACAGCAACACAGTAGAAAGATGGAAAATTTGTATCACTTTAGCTTCTTTCCAGTGTCCCTCTGTAGACCTGTAGGGGCCAGCAGGAGGTCCTCCAAGGATAATTCGGCCCTGTCTATTCATTCTCCCTCTTCCTACAGTCCTAAATAGTGAAGTAAGTATCAAAATATGACTGAAAGCAGCATCTTTTAAGTTGCTTGGTACTGCAGGAAATTCTTTGAGTCCTTTATGGTGTGCTGGGGCGATGGCCCGAGTGCCCACAGAAATGGCTCTGAGTGCCGCCTCTGGCACTAGTGCCATAGGTTCGCCACCACTGTTCTAGGCTATCCAAGACTCATCTTCTAGGCTATCCAAGTCTCATCTTCTAGGCTATCCAAGACTCATCTTCTAGGCTATCCAAGTCTCACCCAAGCAGACACAACACAAAGTCATTTCAAGTTTAACTTCCATGTCATTCATCTTCCATTTCATCATCCTAATCTAAGAATTAGTAAATGCCCTTTGTACAGTTTTTGCTGTGTATAAAATGCATGCAATGCCACCCAAATCTTGCCACCCCTTTTCTGGATATTGGACATGCTTCTTTGCACACCATCTTGTGATGATGACAGAAGTGACAAGCCTCTCCAGGTTTAGATGTGTACATTAGGTGACCGAGTCACTATCTGTTTCTTAGCTGCTGCCTGACCAATGACCCATGTCTTAATATGTGTGACTATGAGGCCAGAAAGTCAATACAAGTTGTTCAATCATACAATGCAGTTAACCCATTGTAAGAGTGATATGAAAAGTCAGTAGTTTATATTTTATAGATTAATGCTGATTTGTAAGAAAGGAGGGCTATTAAGACGGCATTTTAAATGATAGTCCTGATATTCTCTCTACCGCTGTTCTTGAGGTCGGAGCATCTTAGTAGATCTGGAAACTATCTCTGCCAGGTCAGACCAGTTTCGACCAGATCTGAACTGGCAGGGTCTCTGCTGGTTTTTCATGCATAAAGTGGCATGCAAGGTGGAAAACCAAAAAAAGTGGCAGAAAAGCTGGTGGTTTTACATTCTGACCTGATTTCACAAGTGGATATAATTCTAATATGACAGTCACAGTATATAACAAAAGAGTCCACCGACCTCAGGTGATGTCATAGCAGACTGAAGACAATAGAATCAGAGTTATCAAAAGTGTTTCAAAGTTAAACAATTCATACTAAGACTAGGGTGCACAAGGTAGCACTAGAAAAATCTTACCAAAGCCATTACATAATCTGCAGTTACAGTTCACATCACAGTTATTTCAAAATTGTTTTATTATAGACCAGAAGGATGTGTACAATCTGCATTCACTCCAAAGTGTATTCATTTATTTTACACTGTAAATGTATTAGAAAAAAGCAACTTCAACACAATGGCACAATTCATGTTTTTCATCACTTTCCAAAAAGAAAAAGTAGGGCAACATGGTGGGTCAGTGGCTTGTACAACAGCCTTGCAGCACTGGGGTCTCAGGTTCAAGTTCCATCCAGGTCAACACCTGCAAAGAGTTTGTATGTTCTCTCCATGTTTGCGTGGGTTTCCTCTAGGTCCGGTTTGATCCTAAAATCCAAAATATACTGGTAGGTTGATTAGATTGTGAGCCCAACTGGGGAGAGGGAATGATTTGGCAAGCTCTGTGTAGCGCTGCCTAACCTCCTATTCCTATATAAATAAATAAAGGAATAAATTATTATTATTAAAAGTCATATACCACAATATGGTACCAATAAAATCCACGGATCACCCTGCAAAAGAGAATTCTCAAAATTTCCATATATTTTCCCTAGAACATGATTTTGTAGATCTAAAACATTACAAAAACTATATAAATTTGGTATTGCTACAATTTAAAGCTAGTTTTTAAAATCTTGTCGACATGTTTCCACTACATAATTCATCACAAATCTGCAGTTTACCCTTGCCGCATCTCAGGTGATTGTTGGCTTTCAAGAATACATGCAGCTGAATTGCTATGTGATCCCAGCCTAAAAGGCTAACATCTAAAAATGTCATGTTGTAAGATTGTATTTCTTCCATGGTGAATACTTGAAATAAAGCAAGAACACATTTTCCAAAGGCTTATCATGAAAGCTATGTTCAACTGCACAAGAATGTGCTCGGTCCATGGAAATGTGTGGTGGTCGGAATCCACAGACCGAGCGCAATGCAGAGCATAGTGATATATGCTGTAATGCCCCTCCCTGATAAAGTAAAAAAACTTATCTAGTTGGGTTTACCTTAATATTCAAAGCCACTTCTCAGCAATGTGTATATACATAGGTGGTCCCCAACTTGAAGACACCCGACTTACAAATGACCTCTAGTTACACCCGGACCTCTCTGCTCACTGTGACCTCTGGTGAAGATTTGTGGATGCTTTACTTTAGTCCCAGACTGCAATGATCAGCTGTAACGTGTTTGTAATGAAGTTTTATTGATAATCTTTGGTCCAATGACAGCGCAAAACTTTGAAAATTCAATTGCTACTGAGCAATAGATGTAGCTACAGGGGATACAGAGGTAGCAGCACTGCTGCCTGAGGGGATCCAAAGAAGAAGAGAAGAAGAGGTTGCGTGATAAGTAGAGGACCAAGTTATAGATTCATACATTATGGTATAGGAGCTCCATGTTATGTCGGTGGAGAGTAACGTCCTAGTATAATGACATACGGCCACTTATGGTCCTTGAGAGTGGGATGAACGTAGCTGCCTGAGAATGCATTGGGTGCCTTAAGTCATGTCTGCAGAACACATTTCAACAACTTTCTCTGACCATTTGCAGTCTCTGGGAGGACTCTTCATGGAAGAGATTTCTCTAGCTGGTATTACATGTGTTGAATGCATGGACAGAAAGATGTTTCCTTCTGTTTTTCTCTGGTCTTCATAAGTTTTAGCTTTAAAAGGAACATTCCAATAAACCGAATAATAAAAGGAGCCTAAAAGCCCTGTGAAATCTCCAAGTCCTGTTCCTTTTTATCACAGGTTTTATATTCTTTTTCCTTTGTGTTATAAAATGGGATTTTATGCAGGTGAAAAGTGCCAGACTGAGAGGACTGGAAACTAAATCCTTAAATCTTCAGATACACAGCGCAGGTAGGGCACATAAACATTCCCCACACCTCTGACATATTTTGCAGGAATTTTGTATGTGAAATGTGGAAGAAGCATATAAGAATATATTAATGCCAATAAAGAGTTAGCTTTACCGTTATTGTTCTTTAAAGGGGTTCTCCCACCAAACAAGTTAGGCCCTATCCACAGGATAGGGCTTAACTTGCTGATCAGTGGGGGTCTCAGTGATGAGAACCCCACAGATCATGAGAACAGGGGTCTGGTGGAGTCTGGGTCACTGAGGCTTTCACCGATCAGTAAGTTAGGCCCCACCCTGTGGATAGGGCCTAACTTTCTTGGTGGAAAAACCCCTTTAAGGACCAAAGGGGCTTGCTTTATTCTGTAAGGCATCTGGAAATTCCAAAAAACAGCATTAATAAAAGGCCACAAAGTCAGGTCTACACTGGAGACTGCCGTGCATGCTCGCATTTCTCTCTTATGGTCATACAGTACACAAATACTGAAAAGTGCCATACATTGGTGAATACTAGAGATGAGCGAGTATACTCGTCCGAGTATACTGCTCGGTCGAGTATTAGCATACTCGGACCGGCTCGTTACTCGGACGAGTATCTCGCCGGCTCGAGATCGAGCATTAAATTATGTGAAGAACAGTATTTTTATTACATAATAAAATAACCCAGATGTTTACTGATGTTTTGCTTGTAAGAACACATTGAAAGGACACTATTCTTCACTTTCCAGGTGTTCGCGCGTGTCTCCCGCTAAGTTAGGAGATGTTCGGAACATCTGGAATGTGAAGAATAGTGTTCTTTCAATGTGTCCTGCACTTAAATGTTCGTGTTTTCACTGTTTTTAATGTTTTAATTCTATTCTTCACTTTGCAGCTGTGCGCGCGTATCTCCGAACCTATCGGGAGACACGCGCGCACACCTGCAATGTGAAGAATAAAATTAAAACATTAAAAACAGTGAAAACACGAACATTTAAGTGCAGAACACATTTAAATAACACTATGCTTCACATTGCTGATGTACTCGCACATCTCCGACATTATCGGAAGACACGCGCTAACATCTGCAAATTGAAGAATAGAATTAAAACATTAAAAACTGTGAATACAGGACCATTTAAGTGCAGAACACATTGAAAGAACACTATTCTTCACATTCCAGATGTTCTGAACATCTCCGAACTTAGCGGGAGACACGCGCGAACACCTGGAAAGTGAAGAATAGTGTTATTTCAATTTTTTCTTACAAGTAAAACATCAGTAAACATCTGGGATATTTTATTATGCACTATTCTTTTAATGTTCTCTTTTACTAAAAAAATGCTCGGGTCTCCCATTGACTTTAATGGGGTTCGTTATTCGATACGAGCACCCGACCATCGGGAAAAGCTCTTATCGAATAACGAGCACCCGAGCATTTTAGTGCTCGCTCATCTCTAGTGAATACTTCACCAGCATACAGTGCATGATCAGGAATCCAATAACAGCTCCGTTGATGTAATATATCTATTACAGCCCTGTCTTTACAGGCTCTAGTTAGTGGCTGTTGGAAATTGTAATCCTCCTATATTTTTCAAAAAATTTTAATATATTTGAAAATCCTCCAACATTAAGGAGACATGTGGTAAATAATAGTTATTAATGATAATTTGGTTGCCATGATTGTAATAAAAATCTGAAAATTTTGATTGTAAAAATTACTATGATACTTTTTTTAATTTTCAAAAATGAGTTCCATTACTAATCAAAACACATTGACCAATATTCACCACTAACATGAATTACAATGTTGACATAATCTTAAAATAAGTTGGAAAAGTTTAAGAGTTCCAAAGTTATTATCATATTAATGTATATGTGTCATGCAAGTCCAAGGGGAGTCCAAGGGTTAATAGCCAAACTGGAAACATCTGCTACCCAGCACCCTTTTTTTCAATGGTTGGTACAAATTAGATTGGTGGTGGCATGGCTCAAAGGTTCAGAGGGTGACAAACATAGAGGCCCTAATATATTGTCTTCTATCTTGGGACCTGCCCTAGTCAACATGAAAGGATACCAATAGGTTTGATGTTTTCATAATAAATTAAAGAAAAAACCATAACATCTGCAGAAGCTTTCAGCAGATTCATTATTCTTCGTGGCTTTCTGATGCTTCAATGGAAATGATGATGTAGGCTGATATCAGTGCTCAGTAAAGAATTCTTTAGCATATTAGGATACACATCCATAAGGCTGGAATTTATTCTACATGCCGAGATGGATCATAGTCTCCACATGTAATCAATTACTGGACTCGGTAATGGTTATAGCACTGGCTGACTCATCCTCTTCACAGAATCCTATCCGTGCCCGAGATATCATTAGCAAATATTGCTTCTCAAACAGTAACAGGTATAATAGCAGACAGTATTAGACACACGCTGGATGGAAACGTGGAAGTGATCTGGGCTAAGCTGCTTCCCTAGGTCACTCTTCCTGACATTGTACATATGAGACCAGCCTGTATCCATGGTAGCTGTTTAACAGATGGAGGAATGTCTAGAACTCTATACGTTCTGATGTATTCTCAGCCACCCCCAGAAAATTTTGGCTCCCCAATCCTCCCCGCCACTATACTCTCTGCAGGTATGAGAAAGGTTATTATTTTTCCAACTGTTGGTTGTGTGCTGGGTGTTCAAGTTACAAGTCCAGAGCGAGAGCGATCAGTCATAGCTCCATATGTGGTAGAGAATATCTTGCCTTTTCCATCACAAACATCAGTCTGTTTGGAAGGAAATCTGGATTCCTATGGAGGCTCCATTACTAACTTACATCCAAATATTGTGACATACGAAGGCAAGGGGTCATGTACTTAGGAGCTGGCAGTATTAATACTTAAACAGTAGAAGTGGTAATAAATAAATCAAACATAAACTAATAGTATGGGAAATCGAGAAAACTTAGAACCTAAAATGATGGGTAGTGATGCCATATATTCAGTCTTGGCTAGAATAGCTCGAGAGAAACCTTGTAAGAAAAGATGAATTCAGAATTTTAATATCCTAGTTAATGCTTTACCAAGCAAAGATTAGGTGCCCTATTGTAAGTACAGATGGTACAGCTGGCACATGCAAGAATTACATGTAAAGCTTTTATTACCTTTTTATTAAATATGCATAATTTGCAGACATTCTCAAATGGTGACATATTGTAATGCTCCATGTTATGCACAAAGCAATTCTATGAAGATGATGGCAAGCACTTAGTCTGGCACCTGCTTCCTATGTAGGTTCTACTTGTGTGGGGGAAATGTCTTCTACTTTTCTGATATGGGTCATTGAAAAGTTCTTCACAAATGTAACTATTTCTAATGATGTGTATGAATTGCATAAAGGCATTTCCTGAAACGGCACCGGTGATGGGTGAACATGTAGAGATAAACAAGTGGATTTAGGAAAAGGTGGGTAATATCAAAATTTTATTGTATTAGAACAAATTTTCAAAGTTAAGAACACCTCCATGTAGTTAACAAATGTAAAACCGAAAATTTGGGGCTCATTTACTAAGGGTCCGAACGTCGCACTTTAGTCGGGTTTCCCGCATTGCCCCGGGGTTTTGGCAAATGTGATCGGATTGTGGCGCATCGGCGGCGGCTTTCAAGCAACAGAAATCGGGGGCCGTGGCACACCCCGACGGATTCGGAAAACCAGCGAATTTAAAAACCGAATTGTGTCGCAAGATCAAGCACTTACATGAACCAGGAAGAACCAGGTGCCTAACCGCACTTCCCACCCCATGTTTTGGCCAATATAGCCAATACAGTTGCTTGGCTATTCAGAGTCGAGATGTACCTTAGATGCTACAGGTACAAACACATTTTGCAGTACACATTGAGTGAATTTTTGCAATAATTTTTTATTATTTTTGTGAAGCAAACATTTTGGAAAACCTGTTGGGAATGTACAGAATCCTCTAGAACTTATCTCTGCAAAAAAGAGGTGTATAAAGAGATAAATGGATCAAAACAGAATCAGATATTTTAGAATCTTAATGTATTAATAATAATTATTATTTTATTTACATAGCACCTTCAGATTACACAGCACTATACAGAGCTTGCCAAATTGGTCCCTGTCCCCAAAGGGGCTCACAATCTAATCAACCTACCAGTATGTTTTGGAGTGTGGGAGGAGCTGGAGTAAAGCCACGCAAACACAAAGAGAGCACACAAACTCTTTGCAGATGCTGATCCTGGGACCCCAGTGCTGCAAGGCTGTAATGCTAACCACTAAGCCACCGTGCTAATGTATTGTAGAATAACGTTTTATAAAGAAAATCTGAATGCTGTATAGCAGAAAATTAGTTAGAGGGGTATTTGTGGAATTTTGTAAAACCCCTTGGTTTCCGGTTCCCAGGTCGCTCTGGGACATCCATTACCGAAGCCCAGCCATAAGTGGTGTGAGGTCATTGTCTCCTTGGACGATGAAACATAACTTCCTCTGACTTCACAAGTGACATCTCATGATCTGTGGTAGCCATATTAGCAACAAATTGCAAAAAGAATTTGTTTGCACGTTTTTTGTTTTCAATATATCCAAACTGTTTAGCTCTGATTGGTAAAAACTTGCTCTGCTACCAGCAGAAGAATCAAGAGCCATAATAGGGATACTGGTCTCTGGGGCAACAGAGAAGACACTGATCCCTGAAACTCCAGAACCTCAACAGCACTGCCGGCTTACCTCTGGCATCCTTGGAGATACGGGGGAACCACAATGACAGTTCCTCCATGCGCCAGTGTGATCACATAACAAAACAGACAAATAAATTACAAAAAGGGTTAGTTAACAATCCTAGTCACAACTGAGATAGCATATAAAGTATATAATTGCATACACCAGAGAATAGTGAAGTGAGTTAACCCCTACCAGAACCTCTTCTTCATCAGTAAAACAAACAACAGGTGAACTTATCTGAGGTTTCTCAGGAAATGCCTGGCACCTAAGTGACTCTTCTTCAAAAGAGGTCTGACAGGACAGGACTAGATGAAATGTCCGGAGTTCCCACAGTAGACGGATAAGAAGATCTCTTTTATGTTGACGTGACATAACTCCCACTTCCATCCGCATAGGCTTGTGCCATTGTATTTGTATTGTTTCAAATGACTCTACTTTTGCCATAACAGGAGTGGAGGGTGCAGAAGAAGAAGATAGAGACTGAAGTGTTTGCTAAGTAGCCTATAACCTTAATTGCCAGAGTCATAGCCTTTTGTAGTGTTATAGGATTTGGACAGCTCACAAGCTGATCCCTCAACATATCGGACAGACCTCATATGAACTCAGTCCTAAGAGCACAATCATTCCAACCAGAGGGGGCATACCACCTCCTAAATTCAGTGCAATAGTCCTTAAGAGGACAAACGCCCATCCATGAGGATCCCCACACAACAAAGTCACAATTGTGCCCACCTTTTGGGCTTGACAGACTTCTTGTCCCTGCACTCGATGCTGCTAATTATAAATTTCGTTTCTAGGTGATCCGTGTGTGTCAAGACTAGCGTAGGGCAGTACCAGGATCAAAATCCAGAGGAGTAGAGGTGAGTATTTGTAGTTTTGTTTTTTTGAACTGGTTGATTTCCTTTAGGTTGTTAAGTTTGGTGATTCTTCTTCTCATTTCATAGAAAATTGCTGTCCGCAGAGGGTATATCCTATTTCTGGGATTTTGAGTGGGAACTCAAATAAATAATATTGGTCTTCTGAATATTTCAGCGTGTACCCCTCAAAATTTCTTGGGTTGTTTTATATATGCCTCTGCCAACTATCCCTTTCCTGTGGACTACTGCTGAACAGTTCCAGGTTATACTGTTTTGACAGATATTTGCTATCCATATGTTTTGTATTGTATATAAGATGCTAAATACAATGCTAAATTATATTTATATGAAGAATATACAATTCTGATGGAACCGGTGAGTCAAAGAAATAAAGGAGCAGTATTGTTATCTGAGGCTGACATAGGGGAAGCGGGTCCCGGTCAGGACTTTAAAAGGTTAGGTGTCTGACCCTTTAACTATAAAGCAGGGACTGAGCAAGTGGCCTACTCTGTTACAGGGTACTACCACCAATCGGGTACAGTAATACCTAGCAATGTACTTCAAGAGGCCTAGACAAAATCCATCCTGTGAGCCTCTCTACAAAATCCCTGGTTAGCCACAATGCACATTATCCTGCCTACAACAATTTGTAGAGGAATATTTGCCAATGGCCCCAATATCTTTGATTTGAGCAACAATTTTCTAAGTGCAAGTTCTGGTTTTGAGGTCAGTGCTTTTTCAGCCAAAAAGTATTATCATTCAGTGTGCAAATAGCCCCAATGATGACAGTTACATTTTGGGGAAGATAATTCCTAACTGTCTAACCAGATATTTCATGGTCCATTCTCAATGCTTTCATTTCAATCTGTCATCACAAGGTCGACTGTACAACCAGAGCATCCATCATATTGCCTGCATTTACACCTGCCAGTGAAGAGGCTACTAAGTGTCATCAGCACTTACCGGCCTTGTATATTGGACAGCACAATAAAGCATGAGGTTACTTTGTAAGTAAAATATATAAGTAATAGGCAAGCGCCTCATTTAACAGCATATCATTTATCAGAGAATTAAGTCGAGGTTTTCGGCAGCACGTAGAATCAGTATATGCCATCCGCGTCAGCCTGGAAAATATGTGCATTGATGTGGTCTTTCACTATCCAGAAGAAATGTCATCAGCGGTGATTATCACTGAGAAAAGCTAGTTTGCAGACAGTGAATCTTGCCATTGGAAAGCAGCCACTGACATATGCAGTTAGCATCAGTCATTAGCAGACACGGTCCTATTAGCAGTGATGTCACTCACTGGTTAATTCCCTGTCCAGGTAAGGGCTTGAATCATTATCCTTCCTATTACTGACAAAAAGATGTGGGTGCTGTAAGCTGCTCACTTTCTGCTGTCAGATCATCCCCAACGTTGCAATTAAAGGAGCAATCCTCCCATAGCATAAAGGGGGAGGCTGGATCTCTCAGATCCCCCACTCACTGACCTGCTCTGACATTCACAACTGTTTTCTTTGGCAGAACTCTCCCTTATTGTAAAAAAGGAAAAAAAAAATAACTTCCAGATCTCAGCATTAAATCAAGGTGAATACATTAGGAAAAGTATTCTCCCTCTGTCTCCCCAGCCAGGCGGACTAATCCCAGCAGTAAATCTCCTGGGGGCCGAAGCATGGCTGAGATACAGTCAGAAAGAGAAGGAGATGGATTCATAAAGCAATAAAGGTGACAAGACACTACATTGCTCAAGTGAAGCCAGTATGACAGTGCTCTCCATAGACTGTCATAAAATAGTAGCTGTATACACATGGCACATCTACATCATATCGCTTTATGTAGTACTGAGTCTGTATTATGGCGTAACCCCTGGTGTACGGTGTTAGCTCTTATTGAAATCTCACTCTAAATCCATTAATCACATGGATGAAGATATTGCTTTCCATATGACCACTTCTTACATGTCAGGTCCAGGACCAGATAGAGGGACCAGCTAGCGAACACAACCACCAGTCTTATAGCTAGTAAAAACAGACAGCTACATCAACCGTGACAACTACTGTGATTCATTACAGTTTTACGTCAGCTCAACCTTTCCACATAGTGATAAAAATGAGTTCTCTAATGTGACAGATTGTAAAAAACTGAAAGCCGTGAATGTTGTACACCAGGGAGCCATGATAACTGATGGAAGAATGTACAGAAAAGATGTGATGCAATATTTTGTGTTACACGCTCCACTGTTGCAAAAGATGTAACATCTACTTCAAACCATAAAATCCATTCTTTCCTCCATTTGTTGGAGGTTTCATGTAGGCAGGGGTTCCCTAAGATTGTTTGGTATTTGTCTACATCTTTTGTAAATCTAAGAAATATTTGATGGCGTTACTCAATCATTGGGGAAGAACTGTTATACAATGAAAGCCTCATTTGGAAAGCATAATGGGCAACCAACAGTGGCCAGAGGACCCCATTGACTTTGCCAGGGTTCATTGAGCTTCCATTGAATGTGTATTTATATCTAAGATACACAAAGGGCTTTATCTTCTGGCATTTAAAACAGAATCTCCATCAGAGGCTTCTTATTGAGTCTTCTTTGTAGATGTGAACATAGGGGCACATTTACTTACCCGTTTACTTCCGATCCCCGATCCGGAATGTCTGACGAGGATTCGGGGCTGCCGCGATTCACTAAGGTCGTGCGTCCAATTTCCTGCATGTGTCGCTTCCCCGCTCAGGTCCGCCGGAATTCACCTTCTTCTTCCTGGTGTATGTGAGTGCTGATCTTGCGTCACAATTCAAATTTTAAATTCTGCGGTTTGTCCGAATCAGTTGGGTTGTCCGACGGCCACGCCCCCGATTTGTGTTGCATGAAAGCCGATGCACCACAATCTGATCGTGTGTACCAAAAGCCCAAGGCAATTCAGTGCAAATCAGAAATAGTCGGGAAACCCGACAGAAACGCGGTCCGTGGACCCTTAGTAAATGTGCCCCATAGACTTATGACCTTGAGTGGTGTCAGTCTATACAGAAGTCAAAGGACTAATACTGGATGCAACATGATTTTTAATAATTGTACATTTCACACCTCCAATGACTAAAGTAATTGCACTGATTGACCTCGTTTTCCTTTCTTTTGTGACTACCCCCATTTCCTTACAACTTCTTTTGGGTATAATAGTAATTTATCCAAATGTAATCTGGTTGCTAGAAGCAACTTTCTATTTTGAATTTAACTAGAGTTGTGCAAAGCCTTTAGTAATCTTAGCTGATGCAGTGCAGCCTATTCTACATGGCCACTAGTCCTCAGAGACACCATGCTGCTAATAGCGGACAGTCACCTGTTCAAAAAATAAAATAAACTGTGAGATAAAACATATATCAAAAAATCATAAGGAATCCATCCAATAATTCCAATCCTGATTAATGAAATCAGCATTAAACAGCTGTATGCGCCAGACAACTACATAACATTAAAGTTAAAGGTGCTCTCAAATTTAACTTTTATTGATAATACTAAAAAATACTACTCAAATAGTATCTGGATTTGAATATACAGTACATAAACCTAAAAAGGTCAAAACACATGTAAACTTGCACAGTGTAAAATGCTTGGATCTTATCATGGTTTGGAAAAAGCAGATCTGAGCCAGAGTTGATGTACAGTTGAAGGATATATGGATGGTGCATCACCTCGAGATATGTTGCCCTATTGCAACCTCAACTGAAAATTCTCTCCTAACAACCCAAATGACACCAGCCCTTACAAGGGCAATACCAGCACTATCCCTAGAGGGATGCTAGTTGCCTTAACAAAATTTGTTGCTGGTCTTCCGACACGTTTCTTGGAGTGTACTATGACAATCCAGTCTACAGGGGATAAGTGCCATACTAAACCACACTACAAACTGTATACATTGGTCACTTTATAGCAACAACTTTTGTTATGATGACTAGCCTCCCTCTAGGGATAGTGTTGGTACAGCCCTTGCATTGTTTGTCCTTTTGTGTTTAGACCTTTTTAGGTTTATGTACTATATATTCAAATGTAGATACTATTTCTGGAGTATTTTTATTTAGTATTATCAATAAAAGTAAAATTTTAGTCCTATTGACAGCACCTTGTTCGTTTTAATGTGAGATAAAACATATAGATTACCGTAGTGCCAATGTTTTTATGCATGCAAACTTTCTTGCAACAAATACATTTCTACAGAGTAATTGTGTAGTTTCTAGTTCATAAATTACAAAATTGTGTCTTTTTTGTTTCCTGTTGCTTTTATAGGGTGAAAATATTGTGCGCATTACCCATCTACCCTTATCCCCATTGGAACTTACCCTAAATTATTGAAAAAAATATGCTTGGGACAAAATTTTAAAAAAAGGCATGGAAGCTAAGCATCCATAAGTATATTTTGGAGTAATAAAATACAACTATACAGACAGTGAGAATATCCTGTATCAACACCAACCTATTTTATTCAAGTTATGGAGTCAGCTGAGCGGTAGTCAGCTGAACGGTAGGGCTCTCAAGCGTTGAAACTTTGTTTTCCTAATATTCATTACATTCTCCTTTTGATTGTGCAACACAAGTGAAAACCTTAAGATTAAAGCTCCACATGGTGGAGGGGATTCGGAGAAATTTCTTGAAACTACTGGGACTCTAATATATTGTTATAGTACTGGACTCTGTATGGGAGGAGGAAACACCTAAGAAAACGTGGGTGTAGGTGAAAATGCACCCTGAGTGTCCCTCCCTCCAGGGGATTGTACATTATATTCGGTTCTCTGGTTTATTCTAGGAAACTTTTGGCAATCAGAGCTTAAACTAGTTTTAACCTTCCTTGTTGACCAGGCAGAATGAAGCTCCATTGTCGTAGTTAATACAATGCAGGAAATAACAAAAGTTGAGGACACATCCCTGAGGATAGGAAGCTCTGATGAGTTTATGAAGAATACACAAATCTCATCTCACTGTAGCATCGGGGCTGGCAATAAATCTCACTGAGGATTTGGTTGTGACTTGCCATTCTACTTAAAACCTTTAAACTGCATTAAATGTGCAGAACGGTAGCCATAAAGCATTGCTGATAGCAGCACTGAGAGAGGGAAAGCCATAGATTTTCTGGTCCCATTAGCTGGAGGTGGGCTGGGGTGGGGGAAGACAGTGTCTCTCAGCAAAATGACATCCTGTTTGGTTTATTGCCGAGTAC